>NC_088608.1:14688939-14991969 GCF_036013475.1 Columba livia
GGACAAACTCATAAAGGAAGTCAGAGGCTGCCCTAGGACAGCCCACGTGCCCCTGGGTCTTTACGCATTATTATAGACTCTAGAAAGCATTGAAACAGCCAAAAGTGGTTGGTAAGGTATGGAATGGCTGCCTGGGACACCCTTTTCTAGGCAAAAAGCAAGGAAATTGGGAAACTCCCCTACCCCTGATGTGAGTTGGGACACCCTGAGCCTGCTGCAGGGCCAATGTGTGGGATGTTTGTGAGGCAGCAGCCTCACCTTGCTGTGCTCTTCCCAGACACGCTTCATTTCCCACTGTGGCACCGCGCATGGCCCACTGCCACATGGGTATTAAACAACCAGAAAAGACTCAATTTCCTTCTGTCAGGGCTTTCCATGCTGCTGACAAACAGCAGTCGACTGACATTTAAGTGGGAAAAGCTTGGCTTTGAAGCCTCAGAGGATCTGTGCCCTATTGCTTCTCGCTCACTGGCTTTGTTCACATAAACTAGGCTGAAATGCACTGCCAATCATAACAGAGTGAAAAATCCTCTGCAGCATTAAGCCAGCTGGAGACACTTATCCTGACCTGCTCTCAGAGGACACAGAGGCACGGGTCCATCCCTGTGGAAAGGGAGAGGTTGTTGATTCCTGGTTTTGTTCCAGTGATTTCAAGAGGCTTAGAGATAGGCTTCAGAATGTAAAAAAGGCTTTTCTTTAGGTAAGGAATTTTTGAATGTAGTGTTATCAGCCAAACTTAGCCAAAAAACAAACAAATATCGCACACTGAAAAGTGTTCTCAATTTAGTCACTATGTCAACTATGCAATTATACACATTAAAAAACTCACCTGGTTGCATTATTCTATTCATTTCTCCTAAAAAAAAAAAAATAACAAAAAAAGAGGAAGAAGTTGAAAAAATGACTGGTATACTTAAGTAATTCCTAAAATGTAGGGAAAGAACACTGGGAATTCAAAAATGACAGGAGTCAGCATCCAAAGATTCCCAAAAGTGAAATTTGCTTGATTTTGTACTGGAGATCTTGAGGAGTTTAATCTGCACACAAAGTCCCCCAATTGAAAGTTAAAATTCAGAATTCTCCTGATCCCAGAGGAATTTAATCCTCTTGCAGCTGGAGTTTGTGACCTCCCTTGGTCACAAGAGTTCCCCTCGTGGGTTAATCTTCTCTCTCAGCACAGTCATGGGCAGCTTTTACAGACCACAGCAGAATAGTCTCAAACCACCAAAGGGATCCAGAAATTTCTTTGCTTAAATCCCCCTGGATTTCAGTCATATAGGTGGAAGCATGCTTGGCTCTGATCCCATCAGCGCAGGTTTAATGCACACCAACAGGATCAGGCCCTCATGAAATCTAACATGAGAACTTGAAAAGCATCAGATCTCAAGAGACAGAAGATATAATTAACATTCTTTTTATATCCCCTGCTGGCTTTATGTACCTTTAAGATTCATGTTTTCTACTACATCTCCACAAGTACAATACTCACAAGCTATCATTTTCTAAATGACAGCAGAGGTTCAGGGTACACGTATAATTCCACAACTGAAGCTATGCAAAGCAGTCATGAATTTGAATGCAGATTTCTTTATGGGTTTTTAAGGCAGATCCAGCAGGACCCAGGATCAATCAATCTGCAGAGTTTTTGCATTTTTATTTTTTCCCTCAGAATGACTTTGCTATGGTCAGTTTTCTATAGCAGAAAAATCACTGTTCCCTTTTCACCCCTTCCTCACCTAGCATGAGAGATCCAAATAAACAAAGTGATTGCCACTATACAGGCTTCAAATGGGAATGAAGGACATAATGGAAGTGTTTGTACACAGGATGCCTGACACTGAACTCTGTATTCCCCTTCTCTGCAACACTGGAAATTAGTGTGTGAAAAAGCATTTGCCACACCTCAGGAGATCATGCTGTTTCTTGTTCAAGACTTAAGAAAACCTTTACCCATCTTTATACTTTTCATTTGCTAAATGTTTTGTTCTGAGAGCAATGTGTGGTAGGACCTTCAAACATTGGGATAAAGTCAATTTTCTTCCTAGTAGCTGGTATAATGCTGTGGTTTAGATCTAGTAAGAGAAAAATTGTAATAACATACTGATGTTTTGGTTGCTACCAAGTAATAGTTATACCAAGTCAAGGACTTTTCAGCAAAAGACTAGAGATGCATAAGAAGCTTGTGGGCAGCACAGCCAGGACAGCTGACCCAAAGTAGCTAAAGGGATATTTGGTGCAATGTGATGTCACACTCAGGATATATTTTGGGGAAGAAGGAGGAGACATTCAGAGTTATGGCATTTGTCTTCCCAAGTAACCGTTACATGTGATGAAGTCTGGTTTTCCCAGAGGTGGCTGAACTCCTGCCTGCTGATGAGAAGTAGCAAATGAAATCCTTGCTTTGCTTTGCTTGTGTGCACAGCTTTTGCTTTACCTATTAAAGTGTCTTTATCTCAACCAACAAGTTTTCTCACTTCTGCTCTTTCAGTTCTCTCCCATCCCACCAGGGGATGAGGAGCAAGTGAGAAGCTGTGTGGTCTCAGATTGCTGTCTGTGGTTAAACCGTGACAGCCCCTAAAATCAGTTCAGCCTTTCAACTCTTCACAAACTGTTTCAACTCCGAATAACAGCTGCATTCTGCTTTGGGAGCACCCTGGTAATAGGAATGTTTAGTCATCAACTCCTCTTTTTTTAAACTCTCTATTCAAACTTCTATGCATGGTCAAATTTTCTCTGTTCTTCCTTTACTTAATACATTCACCCAATTGCCCTACATTGTGTTTGGTTTTATTTCCCTTTGGAGCAGAATTCAACAGGTCTCAAGTTTTCATTTCATTAATCCTGTACCTTAGAAAGGAAAGTGCTTCATTTATATAATTAACCCTCTTGTTAAGATGAGTGCTTATTTTTTCCCTAGGAAAAAAAAAAGTGGTGAAGATGTGTGTTAGAAGAACAGTCAACCTTCCCAACATGAAAGCTTCTCCTGTTTGTTTGATGTCTCAGTTCCTTGGACTTTCTCAGATGAAATAAAAGAGGTTCTCATTATCATGTTGAGGTGTCACCTCTGAGAAAAAGACTCTTGGGCTTTATGAAAAATGCTGTCTAAACAGAGGGAATGGCCCATGAAAGTACCCCAGGGCCTGATCTAGGGTGATGCCCAGAGATGCACAGGAAGAGTTAGGAATCTGGGAGAGGGACCTGAGTGATTTTTCCCCGAGTAAATTCTCTAAAAATTGAGCTTCACTCACTGTTCAAAGCCTGCCTGCCTCCTCCCATCTGTGATTAATAATCATGGATCTTTCTTGAGAGTGCAGAGGCACTCTTACTTAAAAAGAAGATCTGAGAACAAAATGATTCCTTTGTTCCTGAACTGAACAAGCAGAGGGGAAGAAGGAATAGTAATGGGACCATCACATTTTAAGATACTAATTCAGGTGTCAGAGCACTTGAGAGCAGAATCACCACATTTCATTCCCTCCCAGATCTTGATGAAATGTTGAGGTGACACACAACTGGTCAGACTGGGTAGTTCTTTCCTTGCTTCAAAAGCCTGATTTTTTTTCTCATTACAGGTGAGCTGAACTAAAACCATTAACCTTCCCACATTTAGAAAGCAACTATTTGTGTCAAATTCTGAGGGCTAGAAAAATATTTTAAAAAGCTGAAACACAAATATTAACAACACACTATTTGCCAAGCAGCTGTAGAGTTGAGAAGGAAAAGTTTGTTGTTGGTTTTTTTTTTTTTAAAAACACTTCCAGTTTTACTTCATTTTCAATGTAATTATATTCTTTCAACTGCTATTACTCCTCATTAAGCATTTGCAGAAATATTTGAGGAGAAACTCATTTCGATACTTACAAATAGGCCCACCCCTAGAGTATACTCTCTAATACATCTAAAGTTCTACTATCTATCTTCCCTTCTCCATTTTCCTTTGTCCTCTCTCCATATTCTACCTTCTTTTTACATTTATGACTGGTATATAATGAGGAAAGCAAGCACAAGTTCATGACAGCAAATGATTCAAACCCCCATACATAAGAAACAAAAATAACTGCATAAGGCACAGAAATTTATATTTGGAAAAATGTTTTATAAAAACTACATATGGAGTCTGTGAGGTTTCCTCAGAGCCTTAAAGCAGCACAGAAAGCAAAGACATAATGTAGGTGATATTTGAGGGGTTATTTTGCTGTTGCACAGAGAACTAGAAGACAACTTAGTTTATACAAAGTGAGCTAGTACACAGAGCTAATAGAAAAATAAATAATAAATGAAATGTTATTTCTCTCTCCCTAGTGAAAATATATTATGACTTCGAATACACAAAGTTAACTCTGTTAACGCAGAACTAATGCTCTGTAAAGTAATATGGTGCCATTCTTCCTTGCAATAATTTTCAAGCTAATAATCTCAGTTTGCATACCCAACCCACAAGCAAACATGTTGATTATATTAACTTTTATGCTTATTAAAAAAAAATAGTTTTTTTCCTTGAAATAATTTTTCTATGATGCTAAGATACGTTCAGCAACTAATATGCATCAACATAGGAAAAACAAACAAAAAAACTAACAACAACAACAAAACCAACCAACCAAATGCACAAAACCCCACAACAGGATTTTCATTCCTTAATAAAGAAATAGGTATATTTTTATTCCCACAGGCCACATCAAAATTTCAGGTATTTTCTGAGCAAATTCAAGAATACACAAAGCAATCTTGAAATAATATATTGGAAATAATTCTTATGATTCTGCAAGTATATTGACAAAGTGCAGCAATAATAATAATGCTGTCCTGTCAACTGTGGGACCTAAAATCTTTTGTGTAATTTATACTTTCAAACAATTCATCCAAAAAGTGTGATTCTCAAGAATTTTAAGAAGTGTTTTTCCATTTGATTATATTTAATGTACCACTTAGAACTAACAAAGCTGTTAATACTACTACCTGGACAGTTGAATTCATTTTATAGTAGTAGTGCCATTATTGACTATAGAAGTATTTTGTTACACAGAAAGATATAAAAAGTGACCCCTCTTTTACTGAAGAGCTGCAGATATAGAAAAATATTTTTGATTAGACACATGCTATCTGTAGAATGGAGACTTCTGGAAGTATTTGTCTCACAAACTAATTTCTATATTTGCTGAGAACCAGAAACTAAATCCAAGGTGATTTCTTCACCATGGTCTACTGAGTGCAGAAAAATATAACAACACAGAAATAGAAATATCATTTATCATTTAAATTTATTTCCAATACTAGTTTCATCTTCTACTTGAAGCAGGTTGGCCTTGTAATCTCTATCTGGGGGAATTTGGTGACTGAAAAGGTTTCTCAGTTACGTAAAGGAATATTTTTCACAAAGCTCAATAACAAACATTTGTTACTGTCACGGTTTAACCCCAGCCCACAACTAGGACCACGGTAGCCTCTCACTCACTGTCTCCCATCCCCGCGCAGGATGGAAGAGAGAATCAAAAGAGAAGGGAGAAACTGGTGGGTTGTGATAACAACAGTTTAATAAGACGACAACAACAATACAAAACTACCACCACCAAAAAAAAGTTATAATGCAATTGCTCACTAACTCTAATCATGCCAAACAACCAGACCCAGAAACGAAAATGCCCCTGGTCCCAAACAGCCGATGGTAGCGAAAGAGCAAGAAAGGAAAAGGCAAAAGGCCAAAAACCAGCAAAACTAACGAACTAACACAGAACTAACACGTAGCTACCAAACAGAACTAACCAAACTAACTAGCTAGAAGAGCCAGAATGGTATGGAATATTCCATTGACCAACCTGGATGTCAGTCTAAGTGCTGTCCTGTTATTTTTCCTTCCCAGCTACTATTTGCACTTTAGCTGGAAAGTTGAAAAAGTCCTTCATCTCCTTGGCAACAGGCAAAATTTCAGTGAATTCTTACATTCTTTTCATGTCAACTCCAAAACAAAAGACTGTGCTAGCTATGAAAAAGAAAACATTCTAACTGCGTGATTAAAATTAACTTGATTTCAGCCAAACTAGCACAGTTACAAAATGACATTAATATTCAGACTAGGCATTCCCTTTCGAGAGACAGCACATTGTCTCAGAGGAGCTACAAGGCAGAATTAGAGCACAGGTGTTTGAAGGGGGGGTCTCAGAAGTACTAGGAAACCATTCCTCTCCTTTTCCTTCATCCCAGATACGCTCTCGAGGTTCCTTCCAACCCCATACATTCTGTGGTATTTCAGATTTATGCCAACCTCTGAGAATAAACCATGTCCACTGAATTCCACCAAGCAGCAATATCTAACAGAGAAGGAAGAGGCTTCCTAGCCATGCAAGTATCATTTGTCATGTTCTGCTGGAACATGGAGAACACCAACTGCCCTGGCTCATGCTGTCTCCTGGACAGCCTTGTCACAGGATGGCCTTTTAGTCATCAAAAGCTTAAATCATATTTAGGAATATAGGTAGCTTTCCAGTGCTCCCTGGTAAATATATTTTGGGAAGGCTGGGTCGAGACTTTGTTTTTCTCATATTTACAGGAAAAGTTGAAAGATACATATTCATGTGCTGGCTGAGAAGGTTTTATGGACCATCTTTTATCTGCAACAGTTACATATAGAGAAACGCATTGAAAGAGTACACAACCCCTTGAGCTTTATGTCTGGAATTCAAACTTAATAGTAATTTGCATTCCCGTAGTGCCTAAGGATTGAACCAGTTTTAGAGACATGATTAAATCCAGGCTTGCAATCCCTTCTGTGTCTGAGACATTAACAGAAACAAGCATGTGAGAGCATTTACCATGGATAAAATCTCCTTGTGCCAAATGATTACAGAAAATCATTGCTGGTTAAGGCAGTGTGGGTTTTATTATTTTCTTTGTTCAAAAACATTTTAATTATTTTGGTGGAGTCCTTGGTGTGGCAAATACCCTGACTGCAGTTGCACACTGGTGGATGGCACTGTCTTGGAACAACTTGTCTCATTCACTTTAAATATTTGGAGGGAAATGGAAGAGAGAATGAAAAAGAATGCTGCTTCATTTTTCATTGTCAATATTTTGGTAAAGAAAAGGATGGAATGGACCCATTCACAGATAGTAAACAGGACATATATTCCTGGATCTTCATGCTTGAACTGGAGAAATGGGGGGGAAAAAATATATATATATATACCTATATGCTAGTTTCTTCTCCCTTCAAACACCATGTTTCATGCCACTTATTCACTGATGGATATTTAAGACAAGGTCCATGAATATACAATGATTTGGTAGTCCATGCTGATCAGATACTAACTGACCCTCCCTGACTGGCAGGATTCATTAACTATCATTCAAATTTCCTTTTTTGCCACACATTTTTGAGTTTGTTTCCCTGCATCAAATGCAAATTTGTTCTTGCTCAGTTTATGCAGTGTGCTCAGATGCTTTCAGATAAATCCTCTAATAATTTAATTAAGTAAATGCATAAACGTATTGCAGGACCTACAGGAATTTGCTTCAGGAGGTCAGCATTTCCCCAGCTTAATGCAGTGCATAATTGCCAACCAGAAGCAGCAACATCTCTGCCTTGAGAGAGACTCACAACCTGCATGCCTCTGAGATAATCAGGGTGAAGGAAATGTCTTCAAGCAGCTGTTGTTTCCTTGCTTGGACACTCCTCCCATGGCTGAGAATTATGATTAACATTACAACCACAGGAAATTTTGCAGTTTCCACTGCAGCAGCATGAACCACTCTGGGCAACACCTTCGGGAACAAGAACATGTGGTTTCGCTGCCACAGAGGGATTGTGGAGCATCCTTCAGTGTCAGCCTGCTCTGTATTTGTTGCAAAAGTGTAAGTATTACAGAGAAGGCAGCATACACTGGTACAATAAGCATGGCAGAAAGACTGCAGGGAATCAAATCAAAGCCCTCATGTATCAGTGCATCGTATATGTTTTCTGTCAGGCAAGAGCCTTCATGTCTCACAAACACTAAATTGATGGAATCCTGGCAACACTCCTATGCAATACAGGTCTGTTATTCCTATTTTACGAGTACAAGAAAGTACTACGTAAGCCTCACAGAACATCAAATCCAGAGTTACATTTGAAATTAGACACCCGATTGTTGTTTATTTTGGTTGAAATGAATGGAAACTGGAATTGAACTCAATTCCTCTGAGTCTCAATCCACTGCCTACCAGATCGTCTTTTTTAACATTTTTTAATGTCTTTTTAAAATTTTATCTCAAATACACACAACTCATACCTATAGCTTTCTCCAGGACTAATTGGCACCAAAAGAGGAGGCACTGGTATATAATGTCACAGACATGCCGTTTCAGATTTAGTTTCTGATATCTTGAAAACAAATCACTATCATAGGGACCCTTTCCTCTCCCAAGGGAACAGTTTCATCTTCCATTTTTCTATGAATCTTGAAAGCAACATAAGTGATGCAGGCCATGTCTAAAAACTTGTATACTTCTATGTAACTTCTTTGTCTTTGCTGTCTCTATGACACAATTGCAAATTATTCTCTCCCCTTTTTTTCCCCATTTGTAATTAGAGAGCAGAAAAGATGGTAGTAGCTTACTTTAAAGTGAGGTCTTTCTTAAAACGCTTCTCAGTATGCTGCCTAACACATGCACAGCAGCAAATAAATTACTTTTGTTATGGGCAAATCTCAAAAAGTTTCAAGGTCCATAGCAGAGAAACATCAGCAACTTAGAAACTTTGTGAGACCAGTACAAAATTCCAGAAGCCATCAACTGGACTGAATGGTGTTTCAGGAACAACACCTCCCTATTAGGTCTTCAGAAACACTTGTTGCAAAACATGTGCCTATAAAATCAGGAGGCAGAATCTCTTCCTTCAGAGCTTTTTACTTCCAAATTGAGCATGGCTTAAGCCTTACACCGCTGAGCAGGGACAAAAATGGAGCCATATTTACTCTTTGGTATTTGAAGATTTAGAAAGCAACCACCTAAAACCTGTACCGTGTCTCCCCTACCCTTGCAAAGGAACAGAATCCTACTTCAAATCCCACATGGCACATACTAAGCACTGATTTCTTGGTTTCTTTCTCTTCTATCACAGTTCCTTGCAGCACATTACCTTTCCCTGATACTCGTCTCCCCTCTCCCTGTGCCCCTGTCACTCTGCACACCACCTGCCCCTCTCCTGTCTCCCTGCTCCCCAACCACGCCGAGGCACCAGCCTCAACTTCCAATCTCTCTTTGGCCTTCAGACTCTGCAACCCTGAACCACAGGGTGGCAATTATTTGCTTTCAACACACAGGTTTCTTCCTGAAACTCCGGTAAGCGATACTCATTTTATTTAGGGCCAGCGTCATTTCTTTATGAAGATAAAGAACAGGGGAATAAGAACCATCTTGATGTTGTCAGCTCTTTCACATTAGTGGCAGATGGTAACCTTTTCACACGTGTATAACAATCCAAAACCATTCCCCCTTCCAAATCGTTATACTTGTGATAACATTTCTAAGAAAAGCCATATTGCCCACTGCAAGAGGCCTTGAAGTCTTCACTGTGAAGATAACCCGAGATACTCCTCATATCAGATGTCTCCTCTTGCCCAGAGGCAGGGCAAAGATTAAATAGGTCAGGTACCCCTGAAATAGGGTGACAGCAAAATAAAATCTTCACTCACTTGAAGTGTACAATCATACTGGAATCAGAAATTTAATTGTGATGTATAATGTGCTCAGGAGAAGAGACTCAAAGCTCACAGTTGCCTCTTGTTTTGCAATATTAAAGTGCAAGGACAGAATACAGAGAATGGTAAAAATAGTTCAACACGGAGAAGATTCCTCCCCAGCCCAGGTTATGCTGTTCAGTTTAATTGGGTGACACCTCCAAAATGCTTCTGTAGCAAGCTGAGCATAGCCTTCCCCCACTTTTCCCAGCACTTTCACTGAGGTTTTATTCCACGTGAAAAGTGCTGACCTTCTGATACTGTCCTTTAGAGAGAGCAAATAATTACTGGCATCCTTAGGTAAAAAGCCTCATGATTTACAAATACTAAGTACGGGCTTCAGCTGTTTAATGGTGCTGAAAACCACACCATAGGATATCTTGGGCCATGCAGCATAGAACATTCATTATCTTTATGAAACAGTAGGCAATAGTGTGGATATCAGAAAAGGCATTCATGTCTGAGGTCTTTCCATGCAAAAGGAAAAGAATGAATTCTCCAGAGATTCTCATCCCCAAAACATGCTTTTCCTTATAGGCTTATCCATATCTGCATTACTTTTAGCTCCTTATACTTGCTACAGTCTATCCTCTTTAACTCAGGAAGAACACATGTTTTCAAGGACTAATTTAGAAGCACAGTGAAATTTGTATTTTGTGTCACAATCTTATGACAATTGGGCAATCAGTAGAAACTAGTGTCTTAATTCCAGCTACTGACCACTAAATAATGCAGTTTCTAAATTCTGCACTGGGCAAATCTTCTTGTATATTTTCAGAGCTCAGATTGATCCCTTAAATCAGCTAATGACAGTCAGTGCTGTAAACAGAAGAGATATATTCTCAAACCTGTTAAACATTTTTATTAATAAAAAAAATTAAATTTAACAGAATTTAAGTAAGGAGATTGATTGTATCTTTTTTCTATCCTTTCACCTATTTCTTTTTTAGCTAGAAAATTTTATTATAAGGCTATAATGATAAGGGTTAAAATATCACCATCTTTTGCTCAGAATAAGAACATAAATTTCAATAATACACTTTAATAAGGTATATCCTAAGGGCTTGCTTAAACTTCAGTTTTTCATTCCAAAAACATGACGGTTATCTTTATCACTTCCCAGGTAAGCATTTTTTTAATAAATAGAAAAGGCAAAAGGCGTAACTCTTAAAACTAATTTTCAAGACTTTAAAATAAAAGCTTGCCTCATTATTTCCATTTGCCACTTTTTCCCAATCGATCAGTCTGTTGTTTCCTTCTCTCTCTTACATTCTCTTTTCTTTCCTGTCACTTATTATTAGCTCATGAGTCAAGATTCACATTACTAACATGCAGTTTGCAAATGAATTAGAGCTGGTACAGCACAGGAGAAGAAAATGAGCAGTTGCACTGCTTCCAGAATTTCAGTGTCAGTGTCTGAGCCTGGTTCTCAGTTCATTGGGATGTGTTGTGATGCTAGATCCCATAGTAATTGCTAAATCTTACTGTAAAACCAGATGAATGTTTTGTCCCAGCAAAACAGAACATGCCAATAGGTGCATTAGCACCACCCTGCATTAAGGAAGTGGTCTAATAACCTGAACAGAATGTAAGAACAGGGTGTCAAAAAAGCAGCAACCACAAATGCTCAGTAGATATTTAAGTGCTTTCTTGGATGAGGGTCAAAGAACTCTACACATGGAAGGAGAATGCACAATAGAAACCTGAATCAGTAACCATGGAGAATGTGAATGTTTTTAAAGCCTCTGTCATAGTGTTATGTGTGTTTTTTCCTTAAGTATTCAGCCAGAATTTTTTCCTACTAAATTTGTTTTTAACTTCACAATAGAGACAATCCATAAGTATACTAATTATGTCATCATAGTGTGATTTCAGGAGATCAATACAAACTCCTCCATTTATCATTGTGGATATAATCCATTTTAAGATGATACCTAGTTAGACGGGGCTGCAGAAAGAATGATAGGGTTAGGAAAATAAATACCCTCCATGCTCCTCAAAAATGTTTAAACATGGAGAAAGATCTTTTATTGGTCAGGCTGTTTATTTCTTTACCCACTGCTCTGCTTTCTTGAGTAGTGTAGCATGAGAAGCATGAATCGCACAAATTAACTGAAGGGCATGATTCTAACTATTCAGTTCTATGAAAAGAATCAAGTCCATATTCCCCACTAGGAAATCATAAGTATTTCCTCTACCCAAACAGTAACCGGCAATACACTGTGATATTGTGAATGAAATTGAGAATGATTGCTTTGGATTCTCAAGCTGTTCAGGATAAATATGAAATAACAACTAATTAAAGAGAATTAGATTTTCAGATTGAAAGCGTTCCTGCTCCAGCAGGGGGATTGGACTAAATGATCTTTTGAGGTCCCTTCCAATCCCAAACATATTGTGATACTGTGATATTGTTCAGATAAGGAATATCACTTAATGCATTTATTAGGGCAAGATTCTTTTATGCGGAGGCCTAGGGGAACAGTACTCCTGTATCTTGGAAACCGAAGTTTAACGAGGTTGTGACAAGACTATAGTCATCTCCTTCCTGTATTTAATTGGACAGGCTTCCAGTTAAGTGGCAGGAGAGGGATGGAGTGGCTTGCAGGAGGCAGGTGCTGGGAAGGACAGCTGAATAAATTGTTCTCTTAGCCCAGGGATATTTATATGTATCAGAAACAAAAATCCCTCATGAGGAACTGGCAAAATCAGAGACCCTTGTGTAAATCTAGCCAATAGAAACATTTCTCACTCACTAATTTGTTACAAACCAGCATAACTTCAAGCCACAAAAATCTATGGTGTGACCAAGGAGACAGCAGAAGAGGTCACCATCATGATCGCAGGGACTTCTACAAGATTTTATTAACAAAGAACACCTCCTGAGCTGCTGTCCTCAGCTGTCCATAGTCTAGCAGATACAGAACTTCACTTAGTGACCTCAGCTACTCATATATTCCCTTTTTTCTTGATAATTAAGAAAAAATACCTAGGCCAAATAAAACTGGGTCTAAATGCAGAGGCTTTCAGAAAAAAAAAAAAAGGGTATTCTTCCCATTGTTCAGGTGGAAGCTTATGGAAGAGAGGAAATCGAGGGATTTGTGCAATGACATATCCCTAATTCTTGCTAAAGCTGGAAAGTGAACCCTGCTGTCCTGAGCTTCAGTTCAGCATTTTAGCACAGAAGCATTAATCTTCAATGAAATGAGTTTGTGCTCCAGTCACTAGACCACTAAGATTTTCTTTAATGTTTTATGATGTGTTTATTTCATTGTGCATGTTTTATCTCTATCTAATTGCATTTGTAAATTGCTTTATGCATCCCAAAGTGCTTAGAAGACTGGAGATACCAATAAAACATAAGAGAATAAACCAGGAGAAATAATTACTGAAATATAGGATCCAATAACTTGTAAAATCAATGTAGAGAAACTGTTGAAGTGGAAGATGCATCCCTTGTACATATTTAGGATGAGTCATCAGAGGGGAGCAAATTGAAAAAAATGAAAAGAAAATTTGGGTCTGATTCATCTTACTAGAAATAATATGACAGAAATTCTAGAGTCTTTGCTGTAATACAGACAGATGTTTAAGCACAATAAAGCTGGGAATTGTGGATCACGCGTTTGCCCTGCTAAACTACATAAAATTGGGAGATTTCACCACAGTAACCAGGTTGAAATCTGCTGAGAACCATGAGATGAGGAAAGAGAAAAATATAAAGCAAAGAGGGACTAAGAGAAATTGCCACTAAGGGAAGGAAAAAAGGATGCATTTGGTCTCATATCTAATGAAGACTGACATGACATTTGAGATAATAAAAAATGACAGCATGAGGTACTGCACATATTCATTTTTCAGCTTGCAACATTATCCTCATGACTTTTGCCATATTATGTTTACTAAGGAAGGTCAAGCATGTCTGAGTGTATGGAGGAGATACAGCCTGGGAACACAAGGTTGTGCTGACAGTGGGAGCTGCCTGTTGTGTTCTCCCCTCCAGGGCTAAACTGAGCCAATCTCTTACAGCAGTGGTGCTGTTGGCAGGGGTGGACTTCCAGCTGCAGATAAAAAAGGAACCCTGGGTCTTAAAGCCTCCAGACTTCTCTCGGTACGACGTATTCATACTGTGGC
Source organism: Columba livia (assembly GCF_036013475.1). Taxonomy (NCBI): domain Eukaryota; kingdom Metazoa; phylum Chordata; class Aves; order Columbiformes; family Columbidae; genus Columba; species Columba livia. Next base: position 14,702,787 of record NC_088608.1, read on the forward strand.
CAACTTTCTGTCTTGCTTGGATGCACATAATCGAATGAAACAAATCAAAGTTACCCAATAAATATTGTCCATCCTCTTCCTCTCAAAGTTTGGAGTCTCTCTGCAGATGTGGTTGCTCCATAAGGCACATTTTACCACACTGACATTCCTTTGACAATCAGTATTGTTGGTGAAACTGTGAAATATTAATTTATAGCAAAGCTACAAGAACCTACTTCATCTCTAAATGTAAACAAACCAGTTTTGGGAAGGGACATGGAGAAGCAGACAAAAGCACCAAAATGGAAGCGGCTCTGCAGGGTCCAGGATTCCCTGTCCCTCACAATCCACTGCTTTTAAACACACACTATATACAGACCAGCAGTGAGAGCTGTAGAAAAGATTCATGCAAGCATCTGATAGGAGAAACTGTGCTGCTGCTGAATCATATCTTCAGATATAACAAGTGAAATGTTAATTTTAATTCAAAAAAAGGAAACAGCAGCAAAGTATTTGTCATTCAAAGGGTAGAACTAGGTTTTCTGAACATTTCTTTTTTAGATGATGAATTTTATTTTTATATATCTTAATTTAAATCTAAGTGGAAATACTGTTGTATTATACAGACATCCTTGAAACCAACTGTTGTGACTCTTTATATGTGTAAAGTAAAAAAAACCAAGAGCTTTCTTTTAAAGTTAACAAGGGTGACTCATTATAAGAGCGAACTGGAAAGTGATTTGGTAAAGACTTCACCCTGGAAGGTGCTTAGCACCTTTAGTTCTTACTAGTATTGAAGAGAAATCTAACATCTTCCCAATGGATTATCTGTCTTACAATATTAGCCTAAAAATTACAAAAATGTTTTCTGATAAGTCTGAACCATGGCACAATATATTCTGTTTTAGTGTGATCTTTATTTCTCTGCTTATCACAAATCTCTCAAATTTGAGACTTTCAGAGGGAATTTGCATTGACATCACCAGAATGATTAGAAACCTTCAGGACAGAGAAGCAATATAATGAAATAAATGGTAGATCCTTTATCAGAGAAAGCAGATGCCTTACGGCTGGGCTTCTTAGAAGAAATATTATAGGTCTTAAAATGGAAGTAGAATATATTTTCAGGTCAAGAGGCCACCACCAACTCCTCAGAGAAGAATTTCAGAAAAAAAAAGAGAAGAGGAATTTTTCAAGATAAATATAGGAACTCCTCAGTCTATGCTTCCCCTGAGGAGCTTACAGTGGTCAAATGCTGTGGAAGTGTCTCAACTGTAAGACTGAGGGAAGATTTGAGGATTTGATTAAGTGCAGGTTTTTATGCCTCTGCACAGCGCATGTACAAAATGCTTTTCAGCCCGAAGCATTTCATAGCCACTTCTTCACAGGCGATAAGAATTACAAAAGGCAAAGGGCCATGGAGAATCAAACCCAATGTCTGTAGTGAAAATACAGTTTGAAGACTCTGTTCTTGGAGATATTAAAAACTGAAATGGACAGACCCCTGAGCAGTATGACCCAGTTGAACCTGCTTTGAGTTGAAGCAGGGTTAAAAACACAACATCCACAGGTACTCTCCTACATAAATTATTCTATGGTAATTCATTCAGCATCTGCATTTCATCCTGAATGTTATTAATGTGAAGACAAAAAGTCGAATTTCCAGTAAACGGCTTTTTTTCTAAAAAAAAAAGGTTATATCAGGAACATCATGGGTAAAATAGGATAGTCCTTTTTTATTCTTTTCCACATCTCCAGCTCCCCACATGTTTCTTACATTCACCTGAGATCAAAAACATCAATTGGAGACAAAGCATTTCTGGTCAGAACCATGGGAAATTTGTGGCAAAAGCAGAGTTTACTTCAGTCATTCTGATGAGGGTCAGACTGGCGCCTGACAAATATGCTCAAACCCAGCCAGCTTTGGGGAACCTGTCACTGGAGCTGGCTCTCAGGCACAGTAACTAAAGCTGCGATAGAGCAGCATGAACCAGAGGCAGGGAGAGTAGCTGGAAAGAACCAAAAGGAAGGAAAGCAGAGCATCAGGATGTCAGAGACATCCAGTTCACTGATTATGTGTGTTTCTGTCACCAGGTGCTTAAAAAAGGAGTTTCTTTTGGTTGGCAAGAATACCTCTGAGAAGAATGATGCAGCACTTGCTACATGTAGAAAATCCTTTTCTGAGACTACACTTTTAGTTTAGGAAGAAAGAAAACCTCTGTAGAAACTCTGTTTGTAGTTTCTTCTGTTTCATTCATGGGAGAAAAAAAAAAAAAAAAAAAAGTTAAGTTGATCAAGTCTGATTTAATCACCAGAAGTGATTCTGATGCTGGGGTCTTCTGTGATAAGCTATCTGCAAATGCTTTACACTGGCCTCAGCTGGTGTCCCAGCTGTATGAGTCTGCCTGTATCAAACTGAAAAAACATTTCAATTTTTCCCTCCTATGTCAGAAACACTTCCTAATAAAATAAAAAGTCAAATTAACACTTAATCTATGTCAATGACATTATTTTAAAGTTGCTGTAGATATGTTCTGATTGACTCCTGGTCAGAAGAGAAACAAAACCTTGAGAATATTGCAACTCATTGGTAAATTCATCACTGTCTTTAATTTCAACTGTGTTGAGAATTTTCCAGAACTTACTGTCTTAAATAAAGACAGGCTTGCTTTGAAAGAAATCTTGAATCTTTGTCAGACACTGATACTTATTTTGGGTCTGAATTTGAAACATGAACTTTTCAATCCCTTTAAATAACAGCTGGCTGACCACAAGCCTAGAATTTCACCTGTGTTATTCATGGAGACTACTCTCTCTCAAAAAACAAAGCAAAATTGCAGAAGTTGGTTACATAAATAACAAACTTCCTCTTGGAAGATCTCTTAATTTCAAGTTTGAATTGTTTTTCTACCCAGACCTAATGCATAAAGTTGGTGCTAATATGTTGGCTTGCAAAGGACCAACAACCTTGAGTTTGAAACAGCTAAGACCATACAACTAAAGACTGCAGTGATGACTGGTCTTGTTTCTGTCTGGATGATGGTAAATTCTGCTTGTTGAAGTTTTTAGAGGTAGGGACTAACATAATTAAGTATGATGATCTTGTGGACATCAACTGACATCATTAGAAAATAAAAAAGATGGGTTAAACTGTCCACATTCTTTTGATTTAGTAACTTGGTAGGACAGATAGTACCTTTCACCTCTGCCTGATATTCTAATCAGAATAAAACTGTTTTCTTTATTATATATTACACAGTACTATCTTGTAAATCATTCAAATGAGAAAGAAGAGTTAAAAAGAGACAAATACGCAGATAGGTTTCAGAGGATACCTCTGTAATTGTTCTGGATCTTGTTTTAATCCACTAACTTTTAGACATTCTTATTTAGAGAAAAAGTAACAGCGTGATGTGTGAGGTGTCTCTTAGAAAACAAACAAACCTATGTATCATTCCGTAGTCTGAGAGACAAAAAAATAAATGAGTTTGAACAAGTATGAAAGATTCCCAAAAGCTATAGCACAAAAGACATTACCTGAATTGGGACAATATATATGGCCTACCCCAGACCTCAGGGCAAATGAAGAACCTCTGAAAGTAAAAATCTGCAGGTTCTGACATACACTATAATGTCTACTTCAAGCAGCTAATACCTTAGAATTATTTTAAGAAATCACCTCCTTTGATGTGTTATTTGAACATTTATTTCGCATTTAGGTTAGAGAAGCCCTGTAAAATTACCCACTAGGAGGAGATCAGAACAGGATCAAATAAATCATTCCTGTCTGAAGCACAATTCCATGTAGATACCTACAGAAAATCCTTTCTGCTGGAAGATCATGTAAGGTCCTTTCCATCAGAAACTAGTGGCTTCATTGCTTTTGTGATTTATGACATGCTAGAACTGTCATCTATGGGTTGTGGTTTTTGGGGTTTTTTTAAGCAAGATGTTTGTTAGAGTCTCCATACTCTTACAAAGGTTAGGACCAGAAGAATTGTGAAATGCTCTTTTCTTCAGAAGTGGTGCCTTTTCTGAATTTCCTGGATAGAAATACAATCTAAACCTATACACAAACACAATAATGCCAGTGCCTTTGGGAAATATCACATTGATTACACGTATGCAAATCAAACAAAGAGTTCGCATGAAGGCAAATCTCCCACACTATCATGAATTGTCTGACTTACACACAACTAATTCACATGTACTTGGAGAAGTGTCAACATAGACATACTGTGGGCAGCCACTGCATTGCTTAGGTATTCAGGCACTTTGGACAAATGGAAATCTAAATCTTGGATGAAGCTCCAAAGCAGAAAACAGAGAAATTATGATAGTGAATCTCAGACATACAGTATCCTTTCTTCAAACCCATACTATAAACCCCAAATCCTGGTCACACTATTTTCTTCTTCTGCACCAAAATCCTTCTGCCTGTTTCTTCACCCACTGAAATGTGTACCACAGAGTACAGGAGAGACTGTGCACATCATTCAGTGTGCTCAAGTCCATGTCCACCATGGCCTGCAGCATTTTGGGCTGCAGCCCTCCCTTGCACTGCTTGGTCTTGAACATGGTGTCTTTCTAGGATTTATTTGCTAAAAAGCCAGATAGTTATGGAGCATATGTGAAACAATTTCACAGAGTGCTAAAAGCACATTCCTGGTTTTGCTCCAAAGCCCAGGTGCATTTTCAACAGCAGAATGCAACTGCTTCTTTTAACATAGGTCAAATAATTTCTTCTTAAACTTATACTCCGTATCAGTTGAGTTCACACAATTTAGCACTGAAAAATTATAATACTTTCACCATTCTCTCCTGCAATGCCTCTTTTTCTTGGTCCTCAAAAGAAAATAAATCATAGATATGCACCTACTGTAATTTTGGGTCTATCACTTGGAAACAAGTAAAACTCTTCATACTTGCAGTTCTTCTCCCATGTTTTGCTGTCAGGATGGTACATGAGCTCTCGTAAATGGAAAAAATCATGTACAGCTGTGCAATCCAGTCTCTGGAGCACACAAAAAAGAAAAGGTTTGATAGCATCCTTCAGAAGTAAGTTCCTGGGTTTAGGCTTAGAGTTGTCATTGCCTTTACAGTTAGGCCAATGTTCTGTTTTTTTTCTCCTCTAAGCAGCTCTGTTATTAAAATACCAATGTAAGTTTTATTATTTAAATGTTTCTATATGAGTGAAAGACCTTTGGAAAAGCAATAAATTCTTAGGTCATATGGAAAACCAAATAACCCTTATTCAAATATCAGAGGTTACAAACAGATATTAAGTATGTACACATTCAGCAGAATATGACCAGAGTTAATATTATGGTCTGATATATCAAACTTCCTAGGCAGAGCAAAGTAATAATGATCCCACAAAGCAAGTGTAATATTTTAGAAAAGAGAAAGAAAAAATATGTGTATCAAAATCATGCTTATTCTGAATTGGAGAAAACGTTTTAATCATGCTGATCTTTGTTTTCTAACTAGATGGGCTGCTAGGGATTTCAAGATTCATAGGCATAGTGAAATTGTTTTATGTCTCCCAGTAGCACCGACAGCTTTGGTACCACTGTAAAGGGTTGAAGGAACAAGGGGCAATCACAGCCTCAGCTTCCATCATTGCCATTACCAGAACACAAGTCTAGCACCTGGTCAATAATGTACCTTGGCTAAAATCAGATCCAAGGAAGCCAAAGGACTCCTGGGGTTCTCAAGTTTCACCACTTTCTCAATAAATTCTTTCGATATTTTGAGACTAAAGACAGTATGATAATTGACAAGATCGTCCCTGACACATCACTTTCCAAATAAAGCAATCATTTCATTATAACTCTTCCACTGAAATCTACAGAAGCTACCTTTTTGTAGACGAATGTAGCTTAACAATCAGCTCCCCTAAATTTGTAGCAATAACAAACATTACCAAAAGCAACCTGGAAATGGAGCAGGATTTGCACATTTTCTTTCTGTAGGAATGTATTTCTAGTTAGATATAATGGAAATAATAAATATGATCAGTTTAAGAAATCCATTTTTCATAATAGATCAGAAACTCTTCAGAGCAGGGAAGTTCTTGAAAGTCTGATTTTGTTCTTAGCCAGGGAAGCACATAATCATTTACTGACATGAAGACAAACCTCAAGCCTTCTTGAATGAGCAGCAAGCAGAGGGAAGTTCATTTGCCTACAGTAGGTGTTAAGTATATATGGTAAAAGTTACAGTTTTTTATGATAAAACTGCAAACTGGGTAAATGATACTGTGGTATTATGTTGTTTGGGCTTTACAATTCCCTCGGAGAACAGCTCTGAGTGGATGCTGATTTCAGCTGGAAGGCAACAAAACAGGATGTCAATGCAAAAGAAATTCTGTAGTTTTGGACATAGATTCTGAAATGCTATGAGCTAACATCTCACTGAACTACACTGATTTCCACCAGGTGAGCATTTGACTCATACAGACTACCAGCTGAACTTTCAGAAAGTGCAATTTCTTAAATAAGAAACGTCTGTTTGTATTAACTTCATCGATCTTTCATTAAATCTAAAGTGGTGATACAGACCATTCAACAAAAATGAAAACCTATTTCTATCTGCTTTTGTTATTGCACATATTCACTCACATATTTCTTAAGGTTACAAAAATCATCTCCTCTTCTGGAACCATCTGTCTTCCATCAGCACAGGCTGACTGCCTTGCCAACTTTAATCTCTGGTCTTGCTCTACTGTTGCACGTCATTAATCAGTTACTTCCATCATTGTAACCAATGGCGACCTTATCTATAATCATCTTCTGTGACTCTTTGAGAGCTTGCTATCCACCAGTGTCAGTGCCACTTAGACAGGTTATAAGAATGTGTCACCCTAAATGCCATACATGCATTAATCACTTGACAAGATTTTGCTATTACAATTTCCTGAATTTTAGTTGCAGTTATACATCTTTTATGCAGAACAGTATTAATTGTAATAACAGTAAGACACCACTTCAGAAAAGCTGGGATGAGAGAAATTAAAATATAATTAAGATTGTACTTCTATATCACTTTTTCCTCAGTAGTCTGAACACAATATTCCCATTACTATTCTCACCACGCTAGAGAAAAGGAAGACAATAAAACATTTAATTTTGATAAGTCGAGCTGGTAAAAGATTCATAGATCTGACGCTAGAAGGGAACATTAGTTCATCAAGTTTTCCTTCCCATCTAACATGCCAGAGAACGTTACCTTTTAATGCTACACTGAGCTAAAAAGGAAAAAAAAGACCCTGACGTTTAACAAAAACTCATTTTTTACCAAGAGATATTCAGTCTTTATTTGAAGAAGGGTAGCTAAGAAACAAAAACCAACCAAACAAAAAAAGACAACTAAAAATAAAATTTTGACACATGCTGCAACAATGCTCCAGGCCTCCTACGTAATTTCCAGGCTCTATTTCCCTGCCCAGTTTCTGCAGGTACACACATTGACTCTTCCCCCTGACCCCTCCCGCCCTGCAGACAGCCCAGCCCAGCCTGCCCCTCCTCTCCCCAGCCCTCTGTCCCTGTCCTGCATCCACCGACCTCAGTCTCCACACATTTACTTTTCTATCCAGTAAATTTATGGTCAAAGGCTGGGGTGTAACAGTACCTGGTTTGGTAAGGAAGGGGTTGCAAGAAGAAGAGCATTCCTGTTTGCTGCCAGGGTGTTTTTTATTATATCTAACAGGTCCCTTTTCAAAACTTTCTACTTTCAGAACAATGTGATACTCAATTACTTTAAAACACTAAAGATTTATGGAACAGATAATCAAAAACCCTGTTAACAAACCTTGTCTGCAGACTCCAAAGCTGCAAAATCTGTGATTTCCTCTAGTACTTTCATCTAATAGCTAATTTTTTGTTACTGTGACTTATTTCTTTCTCCATTTTGTTTGAATTGGACTAGAATTAATTCCTTGCTGTTTCTATTAATTTGTAGGCTTTTTTTTTCTCCTGGAATAAATATCAAGCTCCAACGCTATTAGTATTTTTTTAGCTTTTAAATTTTTTTTTCTGGGAAAAGAAGGATTCCCTTCACCTCCATAGTGTCAGTATCTTCCTCCTCCCTGGTCTTTCCTGCAGGAAAAAAAAAAAAAAAAAAAGAGGAGGGAAGGAAAGCTGAGGGGAAACAAAAATAATGGAAAAAAGAAAACTTGAGCTATGATATTATGATATTCCTGTTTGAGATCAAATTTCCAGATGAAAATATATGTTTGGGTTTGTTTTTTTTTTAAGATATATGTATACACGCACACATATACATACACAGCTTTGAAAAATTCTTCTTCCTAAGAAAAAAAAAGTCAAAGATCTTTTGGCTTTAGCTCTGAAATCCTTTGAAATTTTTACTGCCAATTCAGTGGTTTTGGTGGTGCAGCTGTAAATCACTCAGTACTCCTATCACAGTCTCCTCTGGCTGCCCTCAATACACAGCTCCCCACCTACTTATCCTGGCCCACAAGGATGATCACAGCTCTGCTGCATCTTATCTGTCTCTGTGCCTTATTCATCATCCTTACAGCAGACCCAGAGCCCCCCACTTGCCATCTTCCCCTACCACAAACATTTTGTCCCTATCTCCCCTTTTGTATGCAGCATCTTCATTTAACTATTTTGCAACGTTTAACTTGTTTTTAGAGCAGGAAGCTCATGTCTCAGAGAGCTTGTTTTATTGATTTATTAAGTGAATTAGAGGGAGTACCTAAATCCACTGCTCTCACAATTTATTGGAAGAGTTAGGTATACAGTTGTCATCCAAGCACACAGCAAAGGGAAAGCTTTACAGCCTTTCAGGGAATGTCACCACACCCCATATGTTTGCCATAGCTGGTGCCACAGTGGAAAGTAATGTCACACTGACATGGACACAGACAGACCCATACTGGGAATGGTGGACAGGGAAGACACAGGAGAACCCGAAGTTCTAGCACTGGCAGGACCTCTGTATTTTCCTTTCTATTTGCTTTGCTCATTTAGAGAGTATCTAAGCAGGTATTATTATTTGAGATGTTTTCTACAGGTTCATCCAGGTTAAAAACAACTTAATTTGATTCTACGTGCCTCCAAAGTGAATTATGGTAAACCAACTTAAAATGGTTTTATTCCTTTTTATGGTATTAATTCACAGCCTTATTTCAGTTTAGTAATCCACTTCAAAATTAACAGGTTTACTTAATTTTGAAGTCATGTCCTCAGTATTGCTGCACAGGCAAGTCCTTGTTATTTTACAGGTAATATTAGTTCACTGAAACATTATTAACAATACAGGCGATACCAGTTGCCGAATTTTTTTCAGGAAATGTTATTTTCTCTGAAGAGCTCAGATTTAGTCAGAATCAGTTTACTAGCACAAAAGAAAGTACTATATACAAGTATTTCTAAATACTTAAATATGATGCCGCGTTCATAAATCATAGAAGGACAAGTAATTCTGACCAGTGAGGAAAAAAAGTGATGTTGCTATCACAAAAAATAATGTGTGAAAATATTGAGATCCTATTGATGGTTAAAATGTATTTCAGGACTTCGAGAAGCATGTTTATTAACTACCACTATTACTGACTATCCTCATACTGTTATGAAGGCATGAAGTATGCAAATATGTCTCATCTGCACCGAGTTTAAATCCAATCATCACTGCAGTCCTAGCTTGCCTGACCAAATGGTTATGGGTTTTGATTCAAGAAAGCAATCAGCTGACACCAATAAGATGACAAGGGTTAAAGTATTTTGAATTACCTAATAGCTGGGCCAACATTTAACAATAGAGAATGTTGTCGAATTACATAATCATTTATTTATATTTCAGTAAAATGTTAAAGACTTTTTTTCATTTCCTTCTGAGCCAGATGCTCAAATCTCAGTGTCAGTCAGCAGAGATCAGGCTAGTGCTTGTGGCCATCCAGAAGAGGGAGGATGCTGAGAAAACCGGGACTTCAGGAGGACCTGAAAAGACCCACTTATTCATTGCATCTGTAGGCTGGATAAGGCCAACCACAGTGCTAACCAAGACTTGATCTTTGGCCATAAAATGAATAAGGAGGTTTCTTACAAGAAACAGTAGCCATCCTACTACCTACATGCAAGATTTAAACAGGGTAAAATACTCCGTTTGACCTTTGTGTGCTTTATTTCCACACTGATCACCAAGGTGGGTGTGAGAGGTTGTACAGCTTTGCAGAAAGATCAGGTGATTTAAAACAAAACAAACAAAAAAAACCCAACAATAACCACGCCCCTTTCCTTGCCTTCTCCTGAAAATCTCAACGTTTCTATGTTTTATTTTCATGCCAAATTGGCAAGAAAGAGAATAACATCTCAGGAATCAAGGAAAAAATGTGGTTTGACAAAAGCTATCTGCTCAAATGTGACATTTCATAAAGGAATTAAATTTAAAATATCTCATATGTAGAATTATTTTCCCTTTATTTCAGAACTTATGTACTACTGCTGAATTTTTTCATGCAATTTCAAGACATGATAGAGCAATAGCCATTTAATGACTAAAATAGTCAAAGTCCTCTGCTATTTTATATAAAACTATTGAAGGCAGCTGCTGCAAAGAACAGAATGAAATGTCTTTTTCTAATTTATAGATCAAAACAATTCATTTCTGTGAAATGAAATAAATTATTGATTTTTCTGAAAAATCTGATGATAAGGGAGATTTTTTTGAAAAGACAGTATAAAAATTTCATTTTTAATGGAAAATATTTTGAGAAACAGTACCTAACCAACATACCTTGCACTGTCCTTTTCTGCCAAAACAAAGGTCGTGAATGAAAATTCTAAACTAATTTTAGGAAGTATTCGTGGAAATAATCATATATCAGCCTGCCTTTAGGTAGATAAAAATATTATTTCTCCTTGGACTCTATTTACATCGTTATAGGATTTAATCCTATGCGATACCCTAAAATAGTATACACCACCTCATATCAATTGACTGTCTGGTCCTCAAGGTCAAAGTCACTTTGTTAGAAAAACACGTCCTATTAACTCTATTATTATTTTTGTTTACACCAAAGTGATGTTTGCTCTGTGAAAGTTATTAGAGAATTAAGTCATTGATGTCAGAATACTCATTTTCTTAGAGGAACTGAAAGATATTAGATTTAAAGTAGAATTTATGGTAATTTATTAAGTGATAGGATAACTTGCAAATCTACTTATTTTGAATAGCTGCCTAAAATATCACACTAATTAATGGAATAAATTAGTCCTAGGTTGTCTACACAACCTTTATTTTTCTATTAACATTTTGTTTTATAATTTCATACGCCTGATCATATTGCTGAACACTAAAAAGCTGAAAGTGTGTTAAAGGAGAGGAGGAATCATCAAGTCTGAATGCTGATATAAGGAAGCCCTTTCTATAGATGTGGTGCAGTACAGTGTTATATCTTTACAATAAAACACACTGTGCCCTAAGACTACTCTCAGATGCTATATGGATTTTGGGGAAGAGAAGAGGGAGGTTTCTTTTAGATAAGGGAAACATCAGCTATAAAGATCTTCAAATCACATCCCAAAATATTTACTCCCTAGTTTTAAAATAGTATCAGAGTGAAAGTTGCATTACCAGGACAGTTGAAAATACTTAATTTTCAGTTAAATAAATCCTTTCTCTGTGAAAGAAAAGAGATATCATTACATGGCAGGGATCCATGGCTGGATATTGGATTATGGCTATGGAAAAAGACATAATATATGGAAAGTTTTTAACAAAATGGCAAGATTTAGCCATGGTGAGAATGCAAGGCAATCTTGGACCTAACTTTGACTATGAAGTCAAAGGCTGCAAAGTCAAATAATTAAAGTGTCTCCTCTCCCCACCCTGCTTTTTTTTTTTTTTTTCCTGAGATTAACAGATATTTCTTGCTGAGATCAGACTTGTAAGAGTTGGTTAGCAAAAGGGATTGTCTGTTCTCTAATTATTCTGACATTCATGAAAAAATTCTTGTTTAAATTAGTTTTTCCATCAAATTTTAAAATGATTCAAAGTTGCTATCACTGTACTCTAGAAGAACCAAGGCATTGTAGCGTGGGAATAAAAATCTTCTGTCTGGAAAGTATCTCCACTACACTTCTATTTATGACCAAGTCATGTCATTCAAGCCTCACTAAGCAAACTAATGTCCCTCTTTTGTTTCCCCTTCATGAAAAATACACTGATTTTATAATAAAACAAACAAAAATACTCCAAACCCACACACATACACCAGACACTGGATTTTCTTACCTGTTAAACATGTTATCTGTGTTGCTACCGCTGCTTTTCTTAAGAAAAATGCACATTCCTGAGGCATAAAAAACCCCATCACTTTCAGTGAAAAAGGCCGATGTTGTATGAAACACTCCTTTTTGTCCAAACAGCTATACACTTTCTGAATCAGAATAATTATCTTGTTCCTTTGACCCTGTGCTCGGGGCCTTTAAATCTTCTATGTAATTTACAATACAAAGTTTGTCAACTTAAATGAGATCAGAACCAAAAGGTTTAATATAGATTAAAACAGCAGGTCAAAACAACTGTTTTTTTTCTGGATTTTTTTTGGTTGGTTTGTTGTTGTTTTTTTTTTTATGAGTTCTGCAGTGAGCAACACTGTCCTTCACTCTCTATATTTAAAGAACATTTAAGTAAAAATAAAAGTAACTATTTTATTTTTTTCCTTTTTTTTTAATGTAGAGCTTCTCCCTTTGTCCTAGATTTGTGAAGGTTTCCTACTCAATTTGTGCTTTTTATAATTGTTTGATACATTTTTTTTAGTTAACATCTGTCCCTCCTTTTTTCTTTTTTTTTTTATTTTTTTTTTAATTTTTTTTTATTATGACAAAAAAATGAAAACTGAGTTCATTGCATTCTCAAATTATTTGCACATTTATAATAGTTTCCATTCCAAAATGAAAAAATGAACCAAAGTCAGAGCACCTGTATTTTTTTATTTCAAAGTAAGCAGTATTTTAAAACCATAAGAAAAAGCTATCACATACTCTTTAATCCATAAATAAGATGCAGTATTTATCTTCTGAAATCAAATTTAATATTGTGATTGAAAATAAAGAAAAAGGCACTTTCAGGGGAATATTAATTACTAGAAAATTAGAAGTTTCAGTATATAAACTTGAAAATTGATATTTGGTGTCATAGCAAGAGCAGCAGTTAGGAATCAGAATAGAATACTGGCCTTAGATTACTCTGAGATGCAAAAATCTGCCATTCCCCAGAACTTGTCAGGCTTGTTATATTACTTATTCTAGTGAAACAGCAATATCTTCTTTTGATGGTAAGCCAAACCAGGTAATAGAAAGTGCCAGCAGAAAACATGCATAAAGCGTTCCTACCAATAACTTTTCACTGCAGTTGACCTTGATTTACATAAGCAGTAGAACTGGACCTGAAAATGCTGACTCTACATCACAGAGACCCAATGTAAAAAAAATATGGCCTTAAAATATACTAACATACTGAGCTACACTGATGGTTTCCTTTAACAGAATTTCCCTTTAACAGTATCTGGAGTAAAGATTTCAATATGTAAATGGGCACAAAGGACACAGTTTCCTTTCCCGGGGTTTCTCATTCAGGGCTGCTGCATAGAAGCAGTTTCAGCTACTCATATGGTAGCTGAGCACTAACTGGACTTTCTAATCAAAGCTAAAGTGCAAAAAATGTTCCTTTTTGGCAACATAAAAGCATTACACATTCTGTTTTCTAACACTACCAGTGCTGCTTCAGCAGCTGGATTTCTCAAGAACTCCCCAGTCCTTCCATCAATAAACATTTAAGAATCAGCCAGCCTGTTTTTAGGAGATATTTAAGGAGCTGTATTAGAAACTAGTAAGATCTCCCAAAACAACTTAAAGTTATTTTGCAGTTTTTTGTTCATACTTGAACCCCTGCTTCTTCGAGTCATGTTGCTCTGCCAAACAACTGACACTCTTTACAAAAGGAGAACCTGCAGTATCTGGCCTGTGGGTCACAGGAGAAAAAAACAAACATAAAAACCCAACCACCTGACAGAAGCCAAAAGAGCAGAATCTCATGGGTTGCTAACAACAGAGCTGCTTTGATTAGTATTTACAGTAGAGAGCTATGGAGCACAGAGGACCTTCTTTTGTTGATAATCAGCTCAAGAGAACTAGATCATCCATGACGTGGTGAAGCTATATTCAACACAGCCTTCTAAACTGGGATTCTCAGCAAGCAAAATCTGACTTTGGCTCATTGTCTCCAAAGAGCCATTGACTTGGTGTTGTACCAAACAAAAGAGAGCGAGCTTGAGATCTGGCTTTATGAACTCTGTATTTCTTGGACGTCTGTTTCTTTCTGAACTTGCATCTGATGTCTACAGCATTAGGCTGCAACCAGTCTTCCTAGGAGTTCAGCTTTATCATTATGAGGCAAAGATTTTATTAGACAGTATACACATATTACACGTGGTCTTAGTTAGAAGGCCATGCAATTAATGATGAGTTAGTTAATTAATGGTGAATGTTGTAGCAGATGTCAATTCTGCTCCAGCTGGTCCAGCCACCTGCTAATAGCTCTGTGTTAGCCTGCCTGCCCTGTACCTAGCACTTGGAGAATGCTTTCTCAAACTGCTGTTAAAGACTTGTCCTTTAACTGCAATCCCTTTAGGGAAGAGAAGGGCATGAAGCACCACTCCAAATTCCAAAACACTTTCTTTTTACAGAATCACTTTGTAAATTTTGTATCAGCATTTCAATGGGGGAAAAAATATCCTCTATTGGCCTTTTACTTTTATATTAATAAATGAGTAATTTGCAGATAGGAATGTCCTTTTATAGAAGTGCATATATATATTAGTGGCAATATTGTATATAGCTGTGACAAAGAGAAAGGAAAATTAATAAATCTCTGTTTGCCCAGGATATGAAGTTGTTAAGTAGTAAAGCATGTGTAGAAGGTTCATGTCTGCAGTACTATTATGATTTCTCTGATCCATCTGATGGATGAGTTCAACTGTCAGAAATTTCTAGAGAGAAGATCATGGGGTTATTCAAATGTGGATACACCTTTTATGGGAATCAATCTTCAAATTTACCATGAAAAAATATTGCCCTGAAAAGAGCCACAACCCTCCCTCCCATCAGGCGCTGTGGATCAGAAACAATGGGAAACCACTAGAAATGTGAAAGATGTGACTAGACCTCTAGACACAAGAGGAGACACAAACTCAGTTAACTTGTTTTATACATATAAAGCGATTCTTCAAAAATCCGCACTCAAATGGAACAGTGCTCTGTGAGATGATGAAAAAAATTCAGCAAAATACCACCCATAAAACCAATCCTGACTGCTTATTAACCCTTCCTTTGAAAAATACTATAGTAACAAAACTGTTGAACTAGTGATAGGAAAGGCCATCTCCAGCCCTCATCAAAAGGTGTTTGAATATTTCCTGATCACCTTTCTTTTGACCCACTGTAAATGCAGTTCAGCATTTATCACTCCTCTTTGAAGTCTCTGGAGTAGATATTGAAGAGGTCACAGCTACCCACCATATGTGAAGATTAGTTTATGATGGCTCATCATAAAAAGAATAACTGAAACAATTACAGATTATTTTTTCCTGCCTATCTCTAGATGGAAATTTATTTTAAATGTAGGACTTTTTTTTTTTTCCCCAAAAGAATATTTTTTTCTTTTGAGTGAAAGATACCTGTAGGAGTCCTCTATGACTTTCTCAGCAGGAAAAAAAAAGGTCAAGGAGAGATGGGATTGAAAAAAAATAAAAATCAAGGTGCATGACATTGCAGCTCTGGTTCCCACTGATCCTGCTTCATTTTGTTCTGTGAGAACGAGCAGAACATATATTCTTCAGCTTGGAAATGAGAAAATAAATACTGTGATCACTTTTTATTTGATCTAATGAACAGAACAGACCAGGGATCGTCACTGAAAAAAAAAAAAAAAAAAATCTGCAAGCAGCTCATATTTTCCCCTGGAGTTAGAGCATATGTTAATATTTTAGAAAGCTATCCATTTTTATATATAAAGATTCCAGATAACATAGATCTCACTGCATTTTTAGATATGGTTTTCCAATAGACAGCTATCCCTCATTGTGAAAACTGCACACCCTCTTTCTAATAAGACTGTCTCTACCTTCTCTTGCAACTACTGGATTTTATTATGCCTTTTTCTGATAAATTGAAAATCCTTCTGTCACAGTTATTTCATTTGTCATTGGTGAGGAACCCTTTTCTATCTCGTGTGCACTTTAGCTGGAAAGTATCACATAGAAGGGAGAAAGAAAACTGCA
The DNA here is from genome assembly GCF_036013475.1 of Columba livia. Taxonomy (NCBI): domain Eukaryota; kingdom Metazoa; phylum Chordata; class Aves; order Columbiformes; family Columbidae; genus Columba; species Columba livia. Next base: position 14,719,078 of record NC_088608.1, read on the forward strand.
ATAACCACTCACCACACTGCATGACAGCTCATCCTGGCCAAATTTAAATGGCCAGCTACTAGAAAAGCACATTACTAATAAATAAATAAAGACTTTGAAAGGGCAGCCATTTCAGTAATGATATGGCAATTATTAAGATAAGCACTTGCAGGAAGGAAGTAGCATCCAAATTTTATGAAAGCATGACACCTTGTCAGATTCCCCTAAATTTTAAAGTTAGAGCATGCTACTTGAAATGACTGCAGACTGACAAGAAAGCATTTATTGATATGTGTGCATATATGTTCATTGAAACATCTCACTTTTTATTGTTTCTCAGTAGCACAGAATCCATACACTCTTAAATCTCTACAAGGTGTTTTAGTTTCTTTTATAATGTGGTCACATAGGTTATCAGAGAAATCCCAGGGATTTGGAGAAAATGGTTTACAGATTGAGGAAAAAAAAAAAGTTCTTTTTAGATTAAATCTTCACTGGATCCTTGTGATTCACCATCATCAACCACCTTCTCCCTCAGAAAAGATCAAACAAAAACTTTTTAAAATTTTAATTGCAGCCTCAGAGTATTGTGAAGATATAACTGCCTTAGTAACTGCAAAATGCTGTGAAACACATTTAATAGACAATAAAACAGATGGATTATATTAATAGTAAAGTTTAAATGGGATGGCTAGAATTCCCCACAGTTCTTTGCTGGCAGGCTGAAGGTGGAAGAAAATGGTAGTACAATGTCAACAATTATTCAGCATGACAAGTTGAAAATTGTTTTCTTATTTGACATCACTTGACAGTCTTAAAAGTTCAAGGCTTAAGTCGGTTTTTAAGAGACTTATCCACATTAAGCCAGGTGTCAAATATGGCTGCCTGTCAAATTTTCTTCTGAAGCAGGGACAGCTGGTTATACTGCATACAGAATTTCAATGGGAAATGCCCTTAAAAAGCCCCAAGAGTTCAACTGTAGTCTCTCCAAGGATGTGAAAGCAGTATCGGAGAATTACTGAAAATAGTTACAGACTGCCAAAAGGTGAAGCTGGCATATTTGAATTGCATTAAAATACAGAAGAGTGAGAGTTTTAGTCATCAAAAATATTCGTTGTGTAATTGTTGTCACACATGCAACGTGAAGGCCAAGAGAACAGAGACTACAAATGCCATGAGGATACTATAACCATGAGACAGAGCAGTAACAGTTAAAGGCCTCAAAAATATTGACACTTCTGGACCAAATTATTCTTTCTTGATCCTCTCCTCCTCTGTACAGTGAGCAGCTGCACCCTTACTCATGCACTCAGAATGGGAAAAATCACTCTCTTTGATCTTTGCCATCACTTTCAAGTCCTCCCGCCCTCAATAACTGGTATCTCCTAGACTTTCTCCACATATTTCCTACCTTAACAGGTCCTGGGGTCGGTGGCAGCAGCAGGATGCCCCTTCATTGTATAAACCTTGCATCCTAAACCAGCACAGTTTATGTTGTCCTGCTAGCTGTCCATTTATCTGGCCTTAGTAATTTTTCATCCTCATGGCAAATTTCAACCAAATTTAACAGAGAAGTAGAAATACCTACGAAAATAATTTTCTACGCTTCTGTCAAATGATTAGATAATTGAACAAGATAACTATTCCAATTTATTTTTCTAGTTAAGGAAAAGACAGACCAAACTCCTTCCTTACATATTTAAAAGGCATAAGCTAGCTGGTCCACCTGGGCATGTATGGCAGCTTGCCAATCTGTACAGATATAGTTCTTAACAAGGCATAATATGTCCTGTTTAACCCGTATATGTAAGTGATGTGGGAGAACATAACAAGTACTTTAATGATGGGGATTACATTTGGGAAGCTGGAATGAATGCTGCAGAGACACAGGACATATGAAATAAACATATAGGAAACAGGGATTCACAAGTTTAGATGCCCACTGTTGTGATGTGGGGTCTCAGTACAGAAATAGAGGCTCAACATATTTTAGAGCTTCACAAAGCTTAATGTCAGAAGAATATGTTCCTGATTATTACTGGGCTTTGAATGTTATCCAAGCACTTAGTGATGAACTCAGTAACCTAAATATTACTAAAACATTGCAGTCTGCTGAGGACTAAATTCCCGTATTTCACAGAAGAACCTAAAAATTACACAGATGCCCAAGGCCACTGTAGTGGCCTAGAGTTATCAGAGAGATTTGCCAAAGTTTGCTGCTGATAAAGCAGAGGGCAGACTACAGAAATGCTGGAGGGTTTTATGACTGCACCATAAAGCCAGCTTCACCAGTAAAACAACCGGCTCTGAGATGACCATTACCATTAAGGAGCCAGAACTTTGGGTTAACTACAGAAGACCCTGACAACAGCTGCCCGACAGCTCTGCTCCCACTTGCCACTGCTGTAGCTGCTCCCCAGCTCCAGCTGAGTAGCAACCAGCTGCTCAGACAGTCAGTTAAAGTGAACAGGTCCCTGCCCTTTCCAGCCAGAAGCCTGGCTTTGGCTGCAAACTGCACAGTTTAACTGCTGAAGTTCCTATCAGCCCCTTCTTCTGTTGGACTTAACACAGGATACGGACTAGAATTGCAAACAGTAACCTGGATGTAGCTTCACAAGCTCTGTCCTCAGAGATGAGATAATTCCCTTCTCGTATAGAATATTACCTTTTTACAGTAAAGGGCTGCATTAGCTTTTTATTGCCCTAGAAGAATCTAAGATAAACAACGTGCACCCCGACAATTTACTGTGTCCAAAGTCTACCTCCTCTAACTGCAGGTACAGTCAAAGTTCCTCATTCTCAGACATACCACAGACATGTTAAATAATGATTAAGACTTCTTACTAATTCAAAATAAGCCTTGCTAACTCTGTGACATGTTAATTGGGTAATTCAGATCACCCTTCAAAATGGCCTTTCCTCCTCTTTTCTTCCTACCCTGTCAGTCACTGCGCTGTCCTTTGCCATTTCATAAAGGATAAAAAGCAAGATGAAGAGGAAACAAAATAGAAATACTGTACCTGAAAAGAGAAGTAAAGGGAGTCAGCTCACTATTCTCAAGTATCTCAGGGGAAAGTCAAGTGTATCTTGTGATTTTGGAGAAAACATTGGAAGGGAAGCAGAACAGGTTTTGTTGAAGGAAAGGAAAATTCTGTTGTTGCATAGAGATAATCAAAAGCTCAAACTTGTGTAATCCACAGCCTCTGTGATTTGTTATAAACTGATAAAAAGCAGCTATCTGACAAGTGCAAGAAAAGCAACTTGCCTCAGCAATACATAGCTGACTGACAAGGATTTCATGTCGAAGAGGCATGAGATGAGATTTACCAGTTGCTATGCATAAGGAATGTGTCCACTATGCTCATTAATTCCTGACACTATTTTAATGCTTACAGGATGGTGCGACATTTAGGCCACCTTTAGTCTGAAGTTGGCATTTGCCTCACAATTAATGAACACTCGGGAAAGCTCAACAAATGCTAGAATCCAGTGCAACTGAAAACACTTTGGTGTCCATTGGCAGCCTACATTTCATCAGGAAAAGGTGACTGTTCATTGCTGGTGATAGGAAAGTGTGCATGGTTGTCTCATTTTCCTTAGCATTTCTCTGTGGATAGAGCAATCTACCCTCACCCCTTCCCTATACTCCATGGAATGACAAAATCATCACACCTCTAAAGAAGCTCAAGGGTATATACTTGCTCAAGGTCCATGACCCTGACTGATTCTACCTAGCTTCAGTTAGTAGTAATTTTTTCTTCTTCTCAGTATATTAAATTACAAGCACCTCTGGAGAAAGATTCAGCTCTCTCAGATCTGAGCAGCTATTTTACAGGTGTCTGTCATCCATCAATAGCCATCTATGGAGCTACAGGTGATTCAGGTCTTTGTTTACACTCCTCAGGCAGAGATTCTGAATGCTGATTTCTATGTTCAGATTAGAAGGGCCAGAATCCCCATTCATGTACTCTGAAGTGTTTCACATTGCAAATGCAGCATGCTTTTCCTGGAGTCAATTGAGTCGGTGACAATACAGTAACTAGAGAACATAAACTGTAGTAACATAAAACTTTGAAGAACTATTAGTTCATCAGACTGGTCTCAGTAGCTGGCATGGCTTTGAAACAGGTATTGAAGGAAAGAATATCTTAAAAGAGAGAAACAGAAGATGTGATAAAAAGTACTGTGGTCTTTAAGGTAGATTACATCAAAATAACCTACACTTTTCTCTGATAAATCTATTATTATTTCTTCTATATTAAATCCACTAATGCTTGCATCTGCCTAGATCCTGATGAGGTGTTTTATCTGATACAACAAAATATGTATATCTATATAGGTGGAAAAGAAGAAGATTTGTAACATGGGAAAGGAACTAGCTAAAGAAAAGAAATACTTGTCGTCTCATAAATGGGAAAGATACAGGCCTTCATAGCAAGTAGGAAAACAAGGAATGCAAACACAGCTTCAGTCTGTGTGAGGGGATTGTGCAACCACATGGCCAATCTCCATCAAATGACGGAGATGGTACTGCTGGAGATGAGGGCCATAGACACATTTCATCCCTTATCTCCAGTAAACCCAAGCCTGAATATACTAAATAAATGTTCTTATGATCTGAAGCTAAGAGGTATTAATAAGCCCTGTGTGGACTTTGCTGTCATAAAGTACAAGGTCATACTCATAGGAATGAATAACAAGAATATCTGATCTATGCTGGTGTCTCATCAATAAGGAAAAAAAAAAAAAAAAGAAGGTAAAGACTCTGTATTTGTCAATCAGAGGATGGTGATGAGCAATTATACTGGTATGACCATGAAAAGGCAAATGCACTCCTAGGATCTAAAGGATGAGATATTTCCAGTGTGATATAAGTTTACTAATGATATTGTACAAGGCTTCGCCCAGAATATTGCATATAATTCTGACCATCTGTAATCAAGAAAAATGCGTTCAAATAGGAACGGATTAAGAGACTGGCCACTAGGATACCTAAGGGAACTTAGAAGCCATTGTAGAGACTAGAAAAGCTCACCTTGAATAGCCAGGAAAGCAGAGGCCAGCAATACAGCTCTATTCAGATACACCAAAGGACTGGAAGATAAAGGAATTTTGGAAGCTTAAGGTCACTGCTGGCCAGGGAATAAGGCAGCACAGCCTGGCTTTAATGAAAGGTTCTGCTACAGGTGCTTGAAAAAGCATCAAGGGGGACAGAAATCATTCATTTCCAGGTGGAAAACACTGAGAGAAATCCCATGAAACTGTGAAATCATTATAATGTAGGTTCTGCCCAATCCTTCACTACCACAAAGCTTTACACGGTTCTGACTTCCACCTATCAAAAAATCTAGTGTTAGCTGGGCAATAGCTTCAAAAAATCATTGGAGAGTGGGCAGACTGACAGGAAGCTTTGCTTGTTTAGCACTCTGTAGTAAAAGCCATTAATGTGACTGAAAATCTTTCCACATAACTCAGTGTAAGACAGTGAAACAAAACTGATGGAAAGAAAGCAGCTTGCCCAAGGACAGAAAACATAGATAACCAGAATAGCTGGTTCCAGTTAGGTATCTTATCAACTTGTTAGATACAATTAGAGAAATTACTTTTCCTTTATGTATTTAATACCTGCTTGTAAATTAACAACATCAGACAATGTCGTTCAATGCTAGTAAGAGCGGCAACAAATAGTGATATGTTTGAACTAGGACATATTTTATAAAATTATCTTAGAACACAACATGCTTTCTTGTCATTCCTGTCATAAAATCACATCTTCTTACTTCTGGCTAAGTTGAAATAAGAGTACTAAGAGCTCAAAATAAGATTAATTAATTTTTTCAGAGTTATGATGATTAAATCATGCCTCATTTTGGTAATTCTATTTTTAAATACATGACAGAGTATATTATTGCATGCTTTTAAAATCTGTTGTTCCAGAAGAGCAATTTTTTTAAAATTCTTTTGACTTCTTGATAGTCACTTAAAAACTAAACATGTTATATAAATGGTATAGTTGCCTAAAACAGTAAACACAGGGGACTCAGTGATCCTGGAGGTCTCTTCCAGATTAGCATTCCTAGAAGTATGTGTGTGTGCATGCCAACATAGATTTTGTGCTGTGATTTGGAAGCCCTAGTAATGAAAAATTATATCTACTATAAAGCAAATGACAACAAGTGCAACAAACCCATTTTTACTGAATCCTTTCCAAAATGAATATGCAAAATATTTGATACCTGTGTACTAAAGTTTTTCCAAAGGACTTCTCTATTTCACATTTCAGGGACATTTGCCTGGTGTCCTCAGCGGATTTTCTGTATAACTAAAATACGAGAAAACAATAGTCTTTTCTACAACCCATCAAACAGTCACCCTTTACTTAAAGATATTTTTTTTCATTATTACTAAATTGAGCTTGAATGGTAAAATGGTGTCCAAAGGTTCTGAAAAAAAAAAAGTACAAAAAGGTTTTCCTAAAAGATTATGTATCTACTATACACTGTACATTATCTTAGCATAAGTAAGACTATACTTCTTTTAATCAAAATATGACAAAGGAGAACATCCAAATCGATACATGGAAAATGTAATCCTACAAGCTATCAGAATCACAAATAGAGAGGACGAATTTTAAAGACAGGAAAGCAAACATACTCAATGTGAGAAAGGTTACTGCTGAAAGGACTAAGCTGACTTTTTACAAGAACATGAAGAAGATATTACATGTTGACCTTAGGGCATGTCACTAGTTGTTCTTTAGAAAAAATATACCAAGTCCTAACACTCTTTATGCTTTCCAGCAACAAAACCCATCTGAAAACATCTAGCCTGTCATTGCTGCAACTTTGCCCTTTACTTACAGAGCTCCTAGGTGAATACGCCTATTGCGACAGATTTCCTTGTTGCTTTTGGCTGAGAAGTTAACAATGAATTCATGTTACCTTAGCATTCCTTTTTCTTTGTGAGGGCAACGAGACCCATTTTGTTTTACACAATAGTACTCCACCTTGTTTGATGTTAAGCAAGTGAATTTTGCACCTGCAAAATCAGACACACAGCAGATTTGCTTTATGACTAGTACCTAGGCTGAACACACATAAATAAAATAGATCTACTTTATCAGTAACAGGTGCAACCAAAAGTTACTCTTAAATTTCTGTCTATCTGGAATTACAGCTAGTCGTCAAATAACAATTCTGTTAAAGAAGAGTAGTATGATAAACAGCATTCCAGACAGCTTGTGTTCCAACTGTGTTGTTTTTATTTACCAGTCCCCATATCTAGTTTTCAGCTTGTATAAACCTGAAAAACCCACAGAGAGAATAAAGAAAAAAGCATTTGCACTTATCTTTGTAGCTAGTCTGCAAAACACAGGTATTCTAGAAAGAAGAGACTGGGTGACTTGCAATTTAGTTCTAGTTTGCCTACACACCTTACCTAATGTTAATTGAAAGAGTAGATGTTATCAGACAACACTGCAGGAAATCTGGCTGGATTCCAGGCAAAGGGAGAGAAGATGATAGAGCTATTTATTTTGCATTAACTACTCTGTATAAAATATCTAGCATAATCCTGATGATTTTTTCACTCAGACTGAGTGATAATCCAAAATTTATGTGAACTATCCAAATGACCTGAACTTGGAAGATGGCCTGAAGACCATGAGGAAACTGCCATTTTGCTCTTGCAGAGTTATGGTCTGTACTTTATTTTAATGGAAAGTAGTTGTGAGGCATTTCCGATTTCCACAGAAGAGAGAGCCAGAAACTAATTGAGAAATAAGATTCCCGTTTTTTCATCAGACTCATGAACATGCCCAGCCCACATCTGCAACAAAGCCTCTACCTACACAATGCAAGAGAAGACTTGTACAGGTAAAATGAGCTAAAAATAGCAAAGTTCTGGATCTAGGAAGTGCCTTTGAGATCAATTTTTCACATGAGAGGGAAAAGAAAAAATATCCTGTCTTTTTTTCTTTTGCATTTCAGTTCAGGATGGTTTGTAGTTACAGCAAGTTACAGCAACTCAGCATCAGGGGGTGATGGGTCTTACATATCTTGTATTGGCTGAGTACCCTCAAGTACCCCTACCTAACAAAACATAAATCCACCTGTTTCTCCAAAGAGTTCACTGAACTATCCAAGAATAGAGCTCCCAGCCCATCCTTTCACCAGGCCATTCATCTAGAGTCACTCTCTGGTCAGCAGAAGGGAAGAAATCTATACTTTCTCTTAAATGGGATAAATAAAAGGAGCAGCTTTAGTTCAATACCTGGACTGTTGCTTCAGTAACAATTTTCCCTGGTAATTAATTGACTGCTATTTCTTGTAAGGGACCCATGGATACACGTTACCTCAAACTGTTATGATTTCATCATCAAAAGAAAACCTTCACACATGTGAAAGGCCCCGAAGAGTCAAGTGTTAGCTGATTAATGTAGTCTCTACACGTACAAATACAACAATCATGGGGGGAGATGGGGGGAAGGAAAAAGAAAAGTGGAGAAAAAAATGGAAAAAGGAAAGACACGACCTCAAAATTCTTCAGCTGGGACCAGCGGATCTGTCAAACACTGGCAGCAGGTCCAAATGAGCATACAAGGAATCTGACACCCTGCCAGCAATGCAGAGCAGAAACACCCCAAGAGAAAGACAAACCACTAAATTAACATGACTGGAAGATACATTCCTTAAAAGTAGCACTTTTCTGTACCTTTTCATGTTGGAAATCATTGTTACAGGTAATAAAGTCTGCAGAGAAGGAAGATGGAGCGACAACAGCTCCCTAAGAATACACAGTAAAACAATCTCTTTTTATTTTTAATTTTTATACAATGCTGAAAAAAGACTGTGAGTAGCTGATATTTATCACTCTTCTTAGCGGCTTCAACGGCCCTCAGTAATCTGCTATCCAAGCTCCTCTGAAGCTTTAGCAAATTTATCCTTGTAATATCCTTGCAGGTTAAAGAAGAGCTATTAGCCCTCTTGATACAACGAAAGCAGCTGTAAAAACAGCTTGTTCAATATCAAATAAGGAGACTGTGCTGAAGTCAGGAATGAAGCCTAAATTTCTGTAGCCAAAGAGCAACATCTTAACGCCTGACTAGCTGGCAAATTCAAAAGCATTTTCTTGCCTTTATCAGAGATTCTACATCAAAACCAGCTCTAGGTCACAGGCTATTTCATAGCCACCAGAGATGGATTGTTTTGGAATACACCAAAAATCATTACATTGAGAAAGAAAACGTTAACAAGCAAGGGGGGAAAAAAAAAAAAAAAAAAAAAAATAGCAAGTGGCTGCAATTCTTTTCAGTTTAAAAAAGTTGTTATAAAAGGACCTTTTGCTACACCAATATTTTTGAGATGATCAGGATTAAGACTTAAAGTATTTTATTCAGAAAGTGTTCTTGAAAGAATCAGCCAGACACATTAAAAAAAAAAAACAACAACAACAACAACAACAACAACAAAAAAAAGAGCTTTGTAAGCAGGGATTGCAATAACTGAAAGAAAAAAAAAATAAAAGATCCACAGAGGAGAACAAAAAAATGCAAAAAGATTTTTTTATTTCTTTGGTTTTAGTACAAAACCAACAAAATATTGAAGGTAGCAGATGCATTTAGGGGAATAATTCTAGCAATGTTTAAAAATTCACATGTTCTCAAAACTAATCCGATACATTTATGGGAGAAAATAAATCAAGTTATACTAGATGTTGTTCACTAAAAAAGTCTGGAAGACTAGTTGGGAGAGCATCTGTCTGTATGAGAAAAACACCACTATGTGCTTACCTTATTCATGTACCAAGTGTATGTCAAGGCATCTTCTACTGTCTGTTTTTAGAGACAATTTAGATGTGACAATGTACAAAATTCTTAGTACAAATAATTTACCAAGCACATAGCATTGCTTACTTCTTTGAGAAAGATTGTATGAATTTCAGGGCCACACAATCACATGTTAAGTATGACTAGTTTTGGCAAAGCTGATGGACTGAGTTATTGAAGATCTCATTAGAAGGAAACATGCCAAACTGTAAAGGTTATAAAAAGACACATCCAAACTTGCTAACAGTTCCTTTCATGAGAAGTTTCTAGTGAAAAGGTCACTAAAGAGCCTGACTTCTCCCCTGCTCCAAATTACCATGCAATTGTGCAGTACTATGCCTGAATTACAGGAAGTATTAACAATGAGAGAATTAAAAGAGCTAGAGAAAGTTCATAAAAATCATAGAAGAAGCAAGGTTAATGTTATATTTATGGCCTTCAAGATAAGATCGAACAACGAATATGGGAAGAATAACACTACATAGGTCTTACCACACATCATGTTGCACACATACACACATATATAGAGATGCGCACATATATATATGCATGCATGAATACTTTATTCTTATCTAGAACATGCTATCTTATGTATTGGGAAAAAAGTCAACAACCCACTGACAAAAACATGGATACACCAGTATTTCAATCCCACTGATATGTAACAATTCATGATGATATAAAAGAGGAGGATAATAGCGCTGCATGAAGCCTTAGGCTAAAGCCTCGTTTTATATAAATGACTACAGTTCACCCACTTCCTGCGAGCTGGGCAGCTAGAGCATCCAAACCTCTGAAGCCCAAGTGTCTCATGCTTTAGTTTACCTCCTTGTAAAATGAAAAAACACATTTGACCTTTGCTGTTTTTAACAGTTTTTTTTCAGATCTCTAGTACAGAAAAAAACAGGAAAAAAAAAAAAAAGCTAAATTTTCTTTAGACTGTGACATAAAAGAGCAGTCAGTTGTTCACTGTGAGGATGAATGTCTAATGGTCTGTGGCCAGGCAAAATCAGGTTAATGAAAGCCTTTTTAAAGTAACTTCAATTCCACATTCAGACTGTGACAATAAGTGTGGGAATTTTGTGCAGCATTTACAGAGGGTAAACAGCTATTTTAAAGCATTCCAGCAGTGAAAGATTAACACCAAATGCAAGTTCCTGTTCTTTTAATAAACACTGTATAGGAAACAATTGCATTTGGGGACCACATAATGTGATACAGAAACTTATATCACATGGCTAGGAATAGTGGAAGAACTAAAAAAAAAAACAAACAAACAAACCAAAAAAAAAAAAAACAACCCACAAAAATATTAAGGCTTTGTTTTTCCTGTGTCCTTGGTTGCACCACAAAAAATTAAATTAAGCAACCTCATGTCATGTGAAATGATATCAAGGGTCTTATCTGGTCCACAATTTCCCCACTCCAGTAACAGATAATGACTCATCCTCATGATGCTGAACTTAATTTCTCCACTTTACAGTACAAATACAACAAAGTCACAGGTGGAAACAGACATCATAAAAGACAGGTAAGGTTCACTCATTCACCTTGACCATGGGACTCTGGCTGATTCATGTGGTAAGAGTATAAGATGGCAAAGCAGAGAATTGAAGACCTATTTTTTTCATTGCTACCAGGTATTTTTAAACCAAACCAAAGACATGTTGCAGCTGAGTTGTAAAGTGAGGTTAGATGCATGACTGATATGACCACTGATATAACTGCACAGCATTGTCCTCTGATGCAATTGCATTAACCAAGGCTACCGAGAAAATTCAAGCCCTTTGGTTTCCCTTCCTGGTAAGAATGTGTTGTTTTGGTGGCTGGTGAAGAGAACTAAGTAATACAAGTACTTGTTGCTGTATTGTCTTCTTGTAGCCAGGATATAAAATGAGATATCTTAGTGCAGACAATGGTAAGTAAAAGGCGCTCTATTAAAGTTGTAGATTGGAATGGAAGACCTACTCCTCAGAAAGGTTTCAGGGGAGCTAAGAGGATGTGTATCCTCTATTTAGTTATTGTATTACTTGAACAATTTAACAATACTCTGTACTGGTTGTCCTGCTCTCCATCTGGTCCCAGGACCCCTGGTACTCCAGGCTTTCCCAATAACTCAGCTCAGTCTCAGCACTTTAGACTGGGAGATCATCTGTTAGCTCTAGAAGCTGTTCCCAACATTTCCCTTGTAGTTAGTGAACAACATTCACTTAACAGTATGGGATGCCAGATTTATGCACAGCTTTCTCTACCTAGGCCAGCAGATAGGAAGCTTAACATTGCACAGGTATGGCCAAATAAACCTCAGCTCCTTTTCTAAACACACTTAACCAGTCTCTCCCTTCTGCAGCATTAGTCCTTCGCCTACCAGCCATTATGCTCTGCCATTCCACCAACCTTCATTTCAAATGACATTATGCATAGCTTTTCACACTTTTAAGTCCATCTTTAAAATCACTGTGTTTAGTTTGTGCCTCATACCTGTATTTGCTATATTGGTGCACTGCCCTGTAAGCATTACCTTCCTGTACACAGATTTCCAGGCCTTTCCAAGTACAAATATTTTGCTTCTGATTCTATTATCTTACTGCTTCTCAGTAACAATCTGACTCTCCCCTTTGATTCAATTGCACAGCAACAGCAATGAGTTGATAAACAGCTGCTCATGTTTTGTGGGCCATCTTGGCTTTACATTAAACTGTATGGTTGTTTAAAAGAAAAAATATCTTAGAAGAAGTCTAATGATTTTTTTTTATTGTGCTTACCTGGTTTCCCTGTGGTCTGGGATCGTAACTCAGGCTGTCCTTGCAGTTCTAGGGCACAGGTTGTTCTGTTGCCTTCCATGTTCTTCAATTGGATCTATAATAGATCACAAAACATTTGCAAAGTTCAGGTATGAAATAGAGAACAATTTACCCAGCTTTGTGACCACCTATTAGTTCATCTTCACCCATCTCATTCTTACAGTGAAGAACTGGACCATTCTTTTATATCACAGACTTTTCCACTTTTTTTCTATTACTGTTGTTTTAAGAGCATCAGCCAAAGTGTTCTTGCTCATCAGAGTAGTAATACAAAAACAGCACAAAAAAGATGGCCCTTTTACTCAAAATACCAACGATCAGTCTGAAAGTTTCACTGAGCTGCTATTTCTTTGCAGCTTTTTAAGGGTCAGCTTAGGTTGCATACACAATAAAAAAGATCTAATGTTAAGTCAATGAAACTGAACAAAGACTATTTTTCTTTTCTTAGTGGGTGCATGTTTCAACTTGAAAGCAAGCCTGGATTTTAATGTTGAAAGACAACACAATTATCAGGAGTAAATACTGTAGCTAAGTCTGAACAAATACCTTTTTCCGATTAACATTACTTCTTTTTCCTTTCCCAAACACTTCTGTGTTCCTATCATTAATTTTGTATTCAAAATTAACTGACAGATTTAGCATTACTGTTTTTAACATTTACTGACAGTTATCTTAATATTCTGTCTCACAGACTGGATATTTTATTATTGGCCAGGTAAAAGAAGAATCTATTTTGGAGGAATACCCTGTTCGATAGGTAGATTATACATCCTACATTAATAATCCATGGTAAGAGTCTGCTGCAAATATTGATGAGAGAAAAACTGAAGTCTAGAAAGATTTTTCCAAAACTGTTTTATTAAAAAAACAAAGCTGTAAGTGGCAACTTCTAACAATAATCAGACATTTAGGAAGTTCTATTTCTGCAAACATACATAGCATGCAGCTTTGGCAGCCACTTTCTGCAAACAACTGTTCCAGAAAGACACCTTGATACCTTGTATAAACACCCATGGAAAGGACATGGAAAACAAGTACATTCTCCTTTCTGCAAATACATTTATAGTAAGATCTCCCTCATCTGTACAGGAAGAGAGTTGCATCACCACCTTTACTAGAGCACAAGAAACAGAGCTCCTCTCCAGGTAATAGAAGTTGCTAAAAAACACCAACCCGATGAACAAGACGTATCAGTTCAGAAAACGTTTTTATACCGTTTGTCATAGAATCATAGAATGTCCTGAGTTGAAAGGGACCCACAAGGTTCATCAAGTCCAACTCCTGTCCCTGTATATGACAACCCCACAGTTCACACCATGTGTCTGAGGGCGTTGTCCAGTCTCTTCTTGAACACTGACAGGTTTGGAGCCATGACCATCTCCCTGGAAAGAAGAGCTGGGTGCCTACCCTTCCCTCTCCTCTTGTGAGGAAGCTGTAGACCATGACAAGGTCTCCCCTTAGTCTCCTCCTCTACAGGCTGAACAAACCAAGTGACTTTAGCTGCTCCTCATACAGCTTCCCCTCTAAACCCTTCCCCAACCTCGTAGCCCTTTTCTGGACACTCCCCTGTAGCTTAATATGTTTTTTTATCCTGTGGTGCCCAGAACTGCACACAGTGCTCCAGGTGAGGCTGCACCAGTGCAGAGGAGAGTGGGACAATCACCTCCCTCACCCAACTGGCAATGCTGTGCTTGGTGCAACCCAGGACACGGTTGACCCTCTTGGCTGCCAGGACACATTGTTGGCTCATGTTCAACTTGTTGTTGACCAGAACCCCCAGACCCCTCTCTGCAGAGCTGCTTTCCAGCATCTCGTCCACCAGTCTGTATGTACAGCCAGGGTTGCCATGTCCCAGGTACAAAATCTAGCACTTGCCCTTGTTGGATTTCATGTGGTTGGTGATTGCCCAGTTCTCCAATTTGGTCACCAGCACACCGTAACCCCATTTACTATAACCCTTTGAGCCCGGCCCATCAGTCAATTGCTCACTCACTGTATTGTGTGTTTATCCAGCTGTATGCTGGACATCTTGTCCAGGAGAATACTGTTGAGAGACAATATCAAAGGCTTTACTGAAATCCAAAAAGATCACATTGACAGGCTTCCCTTGGTCAACTAATTGGGTAACCTTGTTGTAGAACGAAATTAAGCTTGTTAAGCAAGACTTTCTGCTCATGAACCTGTGCTGGCTGGGGCCAATGACTTTGTTGTCATTCAGATGTTTTTCAATAACACCCAGAACAATTTTCTCTGTGATTTTTCCAGGAACAGAAGTGAGGCTAACAGGCCTGTAGTTGCCAGAGTCATCCCTTCTTGTAGATTGGGACGTTTCCCAGCTCCCAGTCATCCGGGACCTCTCCAGACTCTCAGGACTATTGAAAGATCATGGAGAGAAGCCTCGCTATGACATCAGCAAGCTCTTTACAAACCCTTGGATGAATCCCATCAGGCCCCATTGACTTGTAGAGATCTGGCTGGAACAGCAGATCCCGTACAAGTTCCTGATAGATTGGGAGTTTATACTTCTTGCAGCCCTGGTTTGCTAACTATGGGTCTATGGGGGGCCCCAAGTCCATTATCAGTATTGAAGACCAAGGCAAAGAGAGCCCGAAAAATCTCAGCTTTGTCTATATCCCTGTTAATAAGGGATTTTGAACCTGACTGCTTCGTGGCCAAGGGAGCCACCAGTCACCACTTCTCCCACGAGAACCTCTCTCTCAGTGAGGATCAAATCTAGGAAGACACCTTTCCTGGTTGGTTCCCTTAGTACCTGCACCAAGAAGTTATCATGCAGACACTTTAGGAATCTTCTGGACCTATTGCTGCCAGCTATATGATATTCCCAGTTGACATCTGGAAAGTTGAAGTCTGCCATAAGGACAAAGGCAGATAACTTGGAGGCTTGTTATATGTTATATCATTTGCACAAATAAAGTATAGAAACAAGACAAACTCTACAGACAGTTATAACTTCCATCTGTCCTGCTGGAACAGCTAGAAATATTAAGCAAGCTTCTGCTATGGGTATAAGACCATACCAGCTGTTCTTTTTGCGTAGCTTATCTAAAGTAACATTTGTATCACTTAAAGGACTTAAGGAATGGAAAATAATAGTCCTACATGTAGTCACAGTGGTTGGTTGGCTGTATATTATGAAACATGAAGTCTTGAGTATTCAAAACACCTACGAACAACCATTCGCAAGGTCCTTCGGTACGTAGGCACTTCCCACTCCAAAATCACATTCAGCATGTGATGTGTTAATATATTTCCTAGATCACGCATTCTTCTTGTGTAACCAAAGTACCCGAAAATAAGGGCTTTTTAGATGTTAAAACTGCAACCTTCTAAAAATACTTCACATCAAAACCTGCACTAAGCACAAGGAAAAAAGCCACTAATTACTTACTTCCAGTTGGTTGAATTAATTACGATTTCAAAAATGCATATGCTTGGGGGGGGGGGGGGGGAAAAAAAAAAAAAAAAAAAAGAAAAAAAACAACCGCACAACTGTCAGCTTTTTGGCAGTTTGATCTAATACCCTAATACAATATGCACCAGTGCCACATGATGAATGGAAAACTAAACCAAAATGGAAAATACATGTGAGAGAGATTGAAAAGATAAATTATTTTCTTATTTGGACATCTCCTGTTAAAAAATGATATCAAAATGCTGCTTCCTAAACTTACTTCAATTCTGTGTATATAGGCAGAGATGAAGCATTACCTAAGTATCTGGCAAGTTTTCCTCTGTACAAAGCCTGAAGTGTCTTTTTTTCTTGCAATAACTGCACGTTGACAGCATCATCCAGTGCAAGAAAATAAAATAAAAATAAAAAAAAACCTCCTAAGAGCACTTTAAATGTTTGAGTAACACCCTGGACAGAGTAGATTCTCTTTCCAAGTTTCCAGAACATGGATTTTAAATAACGCTGATAAGTAAAAACAGAAAAGCATTGAAACAATCACATAAATACCTTCTTTAGAGACATATCCAATCTTTGAGACTGAAGAAGTAATGGAAAAGGAAGGAATAACCACCTTCTCTGATTCTGAGCAAGTAGAATTGCAACTCTTCCAGCCCTGGAAGTCAACTGCAGTCTAATAACTTGCCATTGAAGAATTGCCCTCTAGAGAATGGTATGAAAAGCCTTGATAAAAGGCTAGGAGGTATACATTGCATAAAGGAGACAGACATTCCTCTCCTCATCAGAAATTAGGCTTGTCTTTAAACACAGACCTGTGTATTTGCTATGCTTGAGCTTTGTTTCTTGGTGTTCATCTCCAGGCACCATTTAGCAGTTGCTTTTTCTGTTGTCTTGAGATGTCTTTCTTCCTCCCTGATACTTAGGTATAAGTTTTCCTCAGCACACTTTCATGATTTTTCATGGTTTGTGTTCTGTCTCCCTTATCTCTTGCTTTTATCTTAGTCTGGCACATCATACACAGCAGATACTGAACCAACTAACAGGAACACAGCTGCACTTCTGTGCTCATCAATAGCTGAGCACATCAAGACTCATTGCTATCATACCATTGCCCTGAACCCTGGAGATCTCCCATGTTCTTTCCAGATTTCTTCTAGTGACTCTTGAACCTTGACCTAACAGCATTTTATAAGACCTGGAGAGGATAAAATATCATTTAGGGTTGAAAGAGACATCACCATTCCCCACCTCTGATAATTTCTACCTACACATTTCAATCTGACAAGTAAACATAAGCAAGACTAATCTCACATAACTGCAGATGTCTACCTCTGAGCTAGTTTTCCAGGTTCTTTTTGTAATCAGTAGAAAGCAGTGGACATATTTAAGATAAAATTATTTAAGATAAAATTCACTGAATGTCTCTCCTAGATATCAGACAGATCTTTTGGATGCCTGCCTTAAAGCAAGATGAATTGCATCCTTCAAGCATCCGTCTTTCTCCATCTACCAGAAAGGACCATATACAACAAACTTAGAAGCAAATATCTAAATTTCTACATTTATGTTGGGATTTTATAAATCCCATACTTGTAGAGAACACCTTTATGTGAGGAACATCCCAGAATACGTAATTAGGGATAGCAATATTAAACTCGGTGATCTGTAACTTGAGCTAAACCCCACTGTGAAACAGGGAGAAAGACTCCTATCACTGCCTCCTACAGGCCTCTCAACTTATTCTGAAGTATGTTACTGGTCAGTGCTAAAGATAAAATATTGACCAGGGTGGAACTTGGGTCTAATTCAGACTGCTGATCTCTGCATTAAATCCAAACAAATGTAATACAAGAAGAATAAACAGTTGCTCTAGGATACTTTCCAAGGAGAAAAAGATAGATGAAGAAGTCTTAGAAAGGCTGATTCAGTCTCATTGAATCTCACTTGAAATTTATCACTTATTCCAACATTACCACTATGCAAATTTCTACAAGAGCTGAACGTGTGTTTGATTCATTAGCACATAGTTTTGCATTCACCTTCCGTGGGCAGGGCTGGGCTGAGTGTGCAGAAATCAAATGCTCGCAGACTGCCAATTAGAAGGATTTATTGCATGCCTTTCAAGAAGAATGTAGTCATAGCTATTCCCAGGGACATACTCGGAAGACACGCACTCCTCTTAAACATAGATGGCAATGGGTGGTAACAGGCTGCTGAAGTTATTTGTTATTACACAATAACTGATTAAAAAGCTTTTTATTGATTTCTTGGATGAAAATCTGTGATTACTTTTGCTTCTACCAGTATTATGTGTTAACAGCAAGACACTAGTGTGTGGGTAAAAAGATATTTTCCTTTTGAGCTAAGGCAGTGCTTGGTTCCAGTTAGGTTTACTTGGAAACCATCTCCATCTCATGAGGAAGCTCTAATTTTTTGACACTTGTTTTCAACAGATTCTGAGCAAGCTGAAAATATATATGTGTGTATATATATATATATATTACTTTAAAAAAAAAAAAATCAAGGATACAAAAAGAAATCTGCACAAATGCCAAGAACTCAGCTGTGTGCTTACTTGCAGTTCTATACAAAATCACATCCCTGCTCAGATGAGGTTAGTGGACAAATAATTCCCACAGTGTATACACTCAGTCTTACATTTGATAAGTTCCATCCTGTGCTTCAGAAATCTTAACAAAAATTTAATAGAATTCAACATGCCATAACAAAACATATTCAAGCCAACAAAACAACAGCTTCCAACCTCTTTGTTTGCTTTTCTTGGGTGAGCTTTCAGTATTTTTTTGAAACTTGATTTGTTGTACCAGAGATTCAAAGCATCAGACAAATACAACTTTTATTGGATGGGAGCAACCAAAAAAGGGAAATATGGACAGAGATGAGATGAAACCTAAGGAAGATGGGAAACAAGATGAAGAAATGGGCACACAGACAGAAAAATACAAGACCATTGGGAGAAGCAAATAAAACAAAAGGGTGCTGAGAGAAGCAGTTGAAGAACACAGACCACTTCAGAGAGACCTGCTCATCATGACATTTTTTGGAGGGATCGAACTTTGGCGAAGCTATAATAACAATTATCCTGCCCTTGTTGGGATGGTGTTGAAATCCACATTTCTCATTTGTTGCAGATATACAGTAAGAATCTGAAATTATAGGTCTTTAAAATGCATCAGAAAAAAAATCCTTGGCATCTATTGTTTTCATTTTCAGCACATCTCTAGCAGATTCAAAAATGTCACAGCATTTCATAAGCAGTTTCTCATTATTTCAGTCCTAGAAATGGTGGTCACATCAACTTGCAATATTGTCTCAGAAATTTAATAACAATATGCACAGAAGCTGTGAAATAAAGGAGTTTACAATGGAAACATTATAGATAGTAATCTTAATTAAAAACTTGCCCTATCATAAGACCCTGAACATCAGAAAACATTAAAAAATGTGAACAATTGTCAGAAAATCACATCCACATGAATTATATATCAAATTTTTCTGTGCCCGCAGTTTTCTCTGTCTTTTTATTACTGTTTTCTCATAATGCCTATAATTGTCTGCTGAAAACCAATTTGAAAATAAAAACAATGTGATTCACATTGACCCATAAGAGCTAAACCTCATGGTTTGAAGTGAAAATGACAAACAAGAAACAATGATAAACCAGAAAGACAACTAATCCTATTGGTTACGGGGAAGCTGTTTTTTCCTAAACTTTTGTGTTTCACATCCACTCATCCATTATCAGCTTCTTCTGCACACTGTAATCTCTTCCTTGAGTGATTCCTTGCCCCTACCCCTGGCAAATGACTATTTCTTCTTGGTTGAAAGAAGCCTCTTGTTTTTGTGAGTGCATGCACACTATGGATCATCATAGTTATATGGTCATATGATAATATCCCCAACTGGTATATCAAACCTGCAGTTCAGTAAATGTTGCCATAATGCTGGTTGATTTTGTATTACCCCACCACCATTTGCACTGGTTTCTGTCATTTGGTTTCAGTTTTAATTCTGAATTAAAGTCGGTTTTAGTTTATTATTTGCTTGGAGTGATTTTGGGGTGCCTTCATGACACTCCCACATCATTAGCTGAGAAACAAACCCACTTTGCTGTGGCTTGTCCTGATGTTTTGCATTCTGACTAGGGCATTGGTCATTTCCACTGAGCAAACTAGGCAAGAATCACTAAGAGCTGACTTTTCTGCACCTTTCTCTCTGTAGTTATATCCCTTGTTTTGTGAAAATTAGGTGCTAGGAAGACTTCTGGGAAGTTATCGCCTTTTAGACCTCTGCTGTATTTTATAGAAATTGGCTAATAAATTTGAAAGTTATTCAAGGGGCCATGGAACTGTCAACCCTATAGTCTGGTCGTAAAAGGCTTCTTTCCCCAAGAAGATGGGCTTCCCAATCCCCATCACACTCAGAAATACATAAAACAACTTCAATTAAGCTGACACATTTAGCTTTTGGGTCTTCTAGAGAGAAAGGGAAGATGTTACACTGACAGAGTTAAGTCCCAACTCTCTCACAGCTTGAACCAGTGAACTCTAGTGCAGTAATAGCTATGATGAGCTTTTTGAACAAGGAGACACCTTCCTGTACACAGAGGAGTAACAGAGAATGATACAACTCTCAGGCAGTCAGAGACCTTCATGCCAACCTTCTGGAGATTCTGGAAGAAGTCAGAGTTTCTACAGGATGTTTGCACATGAATGCAAAATATCAAGTTAAAGTGGAAAGAACTGAAACCCTGTCTACCACCAAATACAGCCAGCATGCATGGCCTATCCCATGTATTACCAACATGCAAACTTATCTGTGTTTCCCAACAACACCTACAATCCTCCTTTCCAGACTATTGCTAGTTGATAGGGATGCTGATCCTTCTAGTTTACTCCTTTGTGGCTGGGAAAGGAGCCCAGGTTGATTTCTGCCATGCCTTTAATCTTGCAGTACACTCTCATAAATTCTTGAGTTAATTTCTGGAGTTAATATCTTATGGACAAACAGTCTCTTCCATTCTTTTCGTATCAGTATGACTAATAAGAGGAGGACACTCAAGGTAGGGCTTATGAATCAAGAGAAGGCAAACCATTAACCAGAAAGAAAAGCAGAATGTGAGGAAACCTGCCTTTGAAAAGAAACATAACTGATCTGAGCAAGAATGTCTGAAGAAGTTAGAGAAAAAAAAGGCATTACAATCTAGGAGATTGAGACAGTCTCTTTTTTCTCCCTCTGAGTTGTTTTTACTTTCAACTTCTTCAGTTTATCTACTGTATTAAAATCTCTTACTCCCAGGCTGTTGTTCAGAGATCTCATTAATCGAGATGTAGGAACATAACAATGAAGAGAGCAAATAGACTTTGATTCATAGATGTTTAAAGCTGTAAGAGATTGTTCATACTGTTTATTTTGATGTCTCATATAACAGAACCGCTTGTCTGGATTTCATGCAGTAATTCCAGCAGTGAAGAAAAAGAAAAATCTTATGCATAAATAAAGTGTTCTGAGGTTCCTTATTTGCCCCCCACCACACACACACAGATACACAAACTCAGAAATTAGTTATCTAGAATATTTAAAATAATTCAAGCATCCAGAAAGAAAGGAAAAGAAAAAAATCAAGGTCAGTACGTGAAGAATTATCAGAAAACACTGCCAGTTTCCCTTCATGACTCAAATGCCTTCAGCCCAGAGTTAGGGGATGGATCTTTCAGTGAAAATTACCCTGTTACATAAAGATATGAAAGTTTGTCACACTCTCTGCCTTCAAGGAACTCTGCCTGTTCACTGTGAATGTTAATTTAAACAACATAACAAAAGAGGGTGACAAAACTAGGAAAGGTTGACCTACTCTGATTTCTGACAATTTCTTCTTTTTCTTCTCAGAATTCCAGCTCCCACATGGATGCCTGCCCATGCAAATTCAAGATACTTTTTGCTTGCTTTCATCAGCGACTGGAAAATTATCCTGTGGATAATTTGGATCCTGTGGATGCCTGCCCATGCAAATCCAAGATATTTTTTGCTTGTTTTCATTAGGGACTGGAAAATTATCCTGTGGTCATAAAGAAAGAATAAAAAAAAAAAATTTGAAGTGAATCTCTGAACATATGTCAAACAAACATGGACACTGGATGTCTCTTAGGCACACTGGTAATGGAAAGAACAGTAGTTACAGTAGAACTAAAAGCTGTACTCAAGATAGAAATAAGACGGCATCACACTCAAACATTCATTTCAAGTGTTTATCATAACACATTATTGGAATATGAATGGAAACAGAAACACAAAGGCACACAGATGGAAGAACTTGCTTACAAGAACATGAGAGACCAAGGAGAAACTGGACACCCAGCCCCAAGTGTCAAAACGTTAGAAACCCTCACTCTGCCATAGTCTGTTATATTCTTCCCTATCCATGAGATTCCCACAGGACTTTACTCCTCCCGGGAGGAGTTTAAATTAAGTTTAGGCACTTTTTACATCTCGAAAGGAAGGTAGGTCACTTCACAAATCCTTCCGGGAGATGACAAGGTTCTGCTCCTCACACCACAGCTGAATTTAGCCTGAGGGCCTGATTTACAAAGGAGATTTTATTTTTGATCTCCTTCCTTCCCTTTGAGTAAACCACTTTTACGTGGCTTGTCTTGCACAGAGAAGGAGGGGATGTTTTCTGTGAACTCTGCTGCTGAAGACGAGTTCATAAATATCAAAGAAGAATGAAATGCAGATGAATGGCAGTAACAGTGAAAACGCTGGAGCAACGAAGAAAAACAGGATAAGAAGGAGAAATGCTTGGGAGGATCATTTAAAAGCTGTAAAATAAAGCTATTTGTTCTGCAGCAATGGAAACATCTGAAATGAGAAAGCAATTTGCAGGCTATTTGGTCTCAAAGCTCTGGCATGATCAAACAAATACGCCTGCAGAAGAAAAAAAATATCAGAATCTTTTCAAGCTGTTAAGATGCTCTTTTTTTGGTTTCCCACCTCGCTGCAGAATTAGATATGAGGAGCTCATGACATTACTTTTTCCTGTAAGTGTTTAAATGGCAGCCCCAAAACAGGCTACCACTTGGTCTCAAACTCAGGGGTCACATTTCTCACACTCACCCAGTGCTCCTGCAGACTGCGAAACTATGAAACAATCCAGGTCTCTCCACCATTTTCAACATATTGCTTTGGATTTGCATTTGAAGATCCTCTCCTTCCTCACTGCTTTCCTTTCCCTCCTTTTCCACAACTGTTACTGCTTATACTACAGGAACAAAGCCAAGCCACCAATGCAATTTAAAAGGTCATCACTCTCAGAGCAGACAGCTGGATGTGTCAGAGACAGGAGACAGTGTGTTTATCTCACAGATGGACAGCAGGATATAGTTGGCCAGTAAGAGCCCAGTGTTAAGCTTACTGGAAGGACTCTGGTGGAATTAGCTACAGCCCTCCTATAATTGTTGTAAATTGTTGTTGAACATCAGGGCACTGTCAAAACTAAGCAAAATTAGGTTAACTTGGGTTTAAGTGTTTTAACACAGAAAACCATTTCTCTTTTCCTGGTTACAGCCATACAACAACGAAGGTATCACTACATCCTTTCCATCAAGGTAACTGCAGTTTCATCAGCAGTTGCCACTCTCTACTGTTGGCAAATACTACCAGTTGATAGTGATTCCATAGTCTTTTTATGGGACCTTAGGGGTTTGGGTGGCATTTTTTTGCAAACTATTATACGGCTATAAATAGGTCTGGAAATTGATCCTGATCATTCTCCGTTACCATCACTGACCACACACTGAGTACAAGGCCTGGGCACCTGCGTTGCACTTCACAGCCTTGCAGACATCCAGAGTTTCACCAGTGCATTGCAGCTCTTAGGCTCTTCTTTGACCTTACCCTAGCAGATTTACATACTGTGAAACAATCTGAATTTCAGAGAAACTGTGAAGACATAAGAGGGTGTGTGTTACAAGTACAACAGGCTACCTCCTATTCCTTAAGCTTCATGTATTTCCAAATAATATTTAATGTATAATTTCTGAACTTCATCTGCATTATTGGATTGCCCTAATGACACAAAGTATCTTTGATAACAATATAGCATAGCCCTACAGATATAGTAGGATCATATATTGTAATGGGATAAGAAGATGACTTAAAGCTGATTTTCAAAAGGACAGCAGTTTCAGAAGAATTAAAGATTTCAGGGTTTGTTAAAATGGGAAAGGCCTTTTAGCATTCTTTATTGATGTGACCAAAGAGTATTGTGCTGATATTCTATTAAACCAGAAGTTTACTCTCATAAAGCCTAGAATAAGAGAATGAAAATGCTAGAAAAGAAACATCATATATTAAATAAAGTATTAGCTTAAAATTTTTTGCTAAGCTACAGCAACACACACTTCGATATCGTTCCATCACGACATCAGAAATCTTAGACATTAGTCAAATGCAAGACACCATGTCACTTCTATAGACCTTATTGTTGAATTAAAATATATGCAGATATATAATGACATCTTAAAAAATATATACACTCTGAAAATAGTTTGAAATAAAATAGATTCAAATTGCACCTGCTTATATGCATCATTCTATCTTATTACAAGACATTTTCTTCTGTCTGTATTGTTACCACAAACCAATGCTGAAAATAAAGGTGAAGTTCTGGCACTGTCAAAAAAACTGAGAGGTTGCTGTATCAGATTTTTACCAATTATCCATCAGAACAATATGCTGTTTCAAGCACCTTCTTATAGCTGTTATTCAAAAGACAACAAAGGGCAAAAAATAGTATTTGAATAGTTGTACAGTGCTTTGCATACGGAAAGGAGAAATTATTTTTGATCATTTGCTGACCAGCTAATGCCCTGAGGCATGAACATAGACTACCCCGATCTAGTGGGTAAAGCTAAAAATTTTATGGATGATCATAAAGTTAGCTGGCTCTTTTTAAAAGTGCAGCTACACTGTTTGATTCTGACCTCCAGCATAATCTAAGTAAGTGCTTTGTGAAGAAATATTCATTTCATTTGCTTGAAATTTACCCATGATTAGCTTCATGTGACCTCATGTCCTTTAATTATGAAAGAGTATAAAAAGTCTAGGACTGGTTGGGCTTTATTATATACCATTTTTATCTCCAGTGTTTCAATTAAAGCTATGCCAGATTGTTTCTAATACTGGGAAATCCTAAATTTTGCAAAACGTCAGGACACAGATTTTTTTTTTTTGCCATTCATCAATACAACACATTTTCAAAAATCCTGTTTGTTTACATGGTGAGAATTAGTGCTAGACTTCAATATCATTTGAACAGCTATTGGATTTTAACATGTTCTTCATCTTGGGAAACATTGTTTGAATTACACTTTTCATCAAGAGTCAGGTCTTATTGTATATGATGCAACAAATTAAGGGTCTACAAAAATCTGCTCTTGGGAGAAGCACTTACTGAATGAAACATTGGAAAGTGAAAAATCAGGGCACCCTAGTCCCAGAGGTGTGATGTTCATGAAAAGTCATGCACTGCTCTACAAGGTGGGCTTCAGAATACCCTGAACTTGAATATGTCTGGCTTAGATTTGCTGAATTCTTCAGGAAATATATCCAGTGCAGGTTCTTGCTGGCACTCTGACACCCAATTCCAGGTATGCCACCCTTAGAAAACAAATGCTATAGTAATGACAAATCTTAGTGCTGCCAAAAGCAGACAAAATTGAAACCCTCTTTTTTGAGTCTAAGGTTCATGTTCTGCATTGGAAAAACCTAAGAAAGGCAAAGGAGATTTCAGACCTTATTTGAGGTTGGCATAGTCCCATGTACTACAAGAATCTGGATTGTAGCTTTTTCTAGTCAAGATTTCACTCTAGCACTAGGTACAACAAAATCAAACTGGCAGCATATCAAAGTCAATACACAAAAATGTTTCTGGAGAGAAAAAAGCACTAAAAAACCCCACAAGCAAACAGCTCTATTGTTACATACCTATCAAAACCAAACAGAAAATGTGCCCAGCATAGAGTCTGATAAGGAAAATGTAGTGCCAGCAGTAGCAGCATAGCACTCCATCCCTTCCAATTGTCGTATTATAATTGCCCGTTCTGTTCTAGCTATCTGTCCTTTTGATCGTATTCCAGGTTGCAAATCCATAGTTTCAGATCAGGCAAGAGGTGCGTGACTGAACAAACACACTTCAGAAATAACATCTCCTTGATGGTTTCCTGAAGAGCCTCAAGTAAGAATTTTCAGTATTTTAAAATAGAATTATGGAAGGAGTTGGGAAAAAGATAAAGAAAAATACTGAGGCAGGAAAAACAGTCTATCAAATTATGTGGTCATTCCTCCAGGGTGGTGACACATATGTACCAAGATTTACCTGATTTTATATTGTTATCCCAGACAAGCTGGAGTCACTGTGGAGCCTACCCCTTTGCTGTTTTTGGCACTTAGTCAAATTTTCTAAACTTTTCTCAAGCGGAACATGCTCATGCATTCCACCTACCTTCTGTGACACCCAATTAAAGTACAGTTGAGTGGAAAGAGCCTAAGACTATTTCATAATGCAAGAGGGAAGCATCAGTTGCTGTGCAAAATATGTCACTATTTTATAACACACCAAAAGGTTTTTACAGAAACGTATTTGTTAGAATTAAAATGTGCTGTTTATTTAAGACTTCAAATGTTCAGGGCTTTTAGAGTCCTTTGAAAGAAATTTGCTCTACATATGCAGAAACACTTAGTAAGCATTTTACTCAGTTGCAAAAGTTGAGAATGTTGCCTTCCAATCAAATGTTTTCTTCCGTCTGAACTCCATACATCAGGTCTGATCATTAAAGTTTTTAGAGAAGCCTAGAGGTTACTTTGAATTAGACTGGTTGACACTAAAAGACAATAACCTCAGATGTGGGAGAATTTGACATCTTAGTCACACTTAATTACCTAATGCCCATTTAGAGGGGGTCTCAGTGTGCCAAAGATTTCACAAGTGTATGAAGGAAAAAGACACACACAGAAGCTGCACCCTGAGACTCACAACCACGTTACAGAGCCACAGCCATCTTAATAAGAAGAAATCTGAATCAGACACCATTTCTTGTCACCTTGTGGAATTTGGTTAGATATCTTGAACATCCTCCAGGTATATTTATCTAACTGCAGACAGAAAAATGAGCTGGACTGATAATGAATCACACTTAATTCCCTACAATCTTGAAGCCTTAAAGATAGCTGTGGGGTTTTTTCTCTTTGGTTTTGTTTTTTGTTTTTAGTTTTTGTGTGCGTGTGTTTTTGTTGTTGTTTTGTAAGAAAACTGCTGACAATTAAAGTTTTCACTACTAGACAGTCTCTAGAAACATATTAAAAATGCTTACCGATAATGTCCAGTGAAGAGTAAACTTAAACTTGGTTATATGACAACAGATAGCTTGAAGATGGAGGCGTTTGGAGACAATATTTCATAGGCAAAATCATCAGGTCAGCCTAAGTATCATCCTAATTATTATATACTAAGTGTATAATAATAAGTGTATCATTTCAGAGACACGCACACTTTTTCTTGTACATTCATTTTAATACACATTTAAGGATTGTTCATTAACTACTTGGCTTGCCAGGGGAAAGCAAAAAGTTGGCTAAACCTCCTCTATTGCCATGGCCTACAGTGTCTACCTCCTCTCAGTTTAAATACCAACCTGCTTGATCTAGAGGATTCCTTATAAATATTCCAGAAAGCAACCTGCCTGCCTGCCTTTCTCAAAGTTTTCTGATGATCATGACCTATACAGTCAGGTCCAAGCCAAACTTGTATTTGTGTCCAGCGCTCCAAGTGTCCACATGGATGAAATGCAAATGAAATGAAAGCAAGGAAAATATCTGTGTCCTAAGGTGAGGAAAAAGCAGAAGCAGTTTTCTCAACTCCTGTGAAGGTCCAACATTCCTTTGATTTTTAAGAGGTGCTAAGAAATAGTTTTGGGCATATTTCTCAAGGACCAACCCAGAGAGGAGACATTTTAACGAAATCTATTAGCGTACAATAATTCATGTTATCTATCATATTGCACCATTCATTCATGCATCATCTAACAAGATGACATTTAATACAAAATAAGAATAATGAAGGTCACAAGAATTTGTGAAATTTATTATTGGTGTCAAGCCAGATTAGTTTAGCCAGTGCTTGACTAAAATTTGCCTGGGATGACTGTCTCTCTAAGTAAAAGGTTATTATCCAGTGGATATTTTCTTCTCATACTCAGTCTTACACTCTGAGAACTGAACTGACTGTAGGGAGTTCTCTGAGTCTCACTGGAAAAGGATAATTTGGGTCTCCTGTCATGCTCTGCCACTGCTTTCACTTCCTCTTCAGATCCCTACGGTCACCCTCCTTCGATGGTCCTTCTAAAGTTTATAAGGAGATGCAGGAGCAGTGCTTATTCTGTTGGGAAACCCTGCCAGAGGAACCCTGCCTTTGGAAATGAAGATCTCCCCTTGGGGATAAAAGAACACATGATATGAATGAGCAATGGCTTTTTCAAGAGTAAATTGAGAGCTGACCTGAATAATAAACTACAGGAATGAATGGCACCTTTGAACACTAATCAAAAAAGATTCTACTTAATTATCAACGCATCTGATAGATCTGGGATCTACTGTTGAAGACGCCAAACCACTTTAGTTCTTTGGTCAAGGCAAATATGAAGTTGTAACAAAACCCCAATCTGTCAAAATGTGGCCCACCGCAATCACTAGCACAGCTCTAAATGTAGTAATTGTTCTATACTTTTCAGAAATCCAGTCAAAGCTTATTTCCTCCAATATTCTTGCCACAGATTGTTTGTTTTACATCCCTTTTCATAATGCCATGTTTGTGATCTTGTGAATGATTCAGACATCACCCTCATACAACTTTAATGAAGTTGTCAGAGTTACATCAGGGTTAATTAAACCCAAGAGGCAAAAAACTACAGTGTGGCATGAACTGGCTATCTCATAAGCCTTGGATATGAGGATAAATAATATTCAAACCTGACAAATGCCTCTCATTCCCATAGTATTCCTGGACACATTAGATATTCTAGCTCCCTGTCACACCTTATATGAAAAAATTAGTCCAGAATCCTTCATTTGGAATCATATAAACATAATTTATAGCATCCAGGGTTTTTACATCAGCCAGTGTTGTATTGTCATTGCAGGATTAAGATATACCTCTGAGTAGCATACAGATCAGGGTTTCCATGGAGTTGTCATGAATGAAGCCACAAGTAATGTCTTCGAAGATAAAAAGTCT
Organism: Columba livia; assembly: GCF_036013475.1. Taxonomy (NCBI): domain Eukaryota; kingdom Metazoa; phylum Chordata; class Aves; order Columbiformes; family Columbidae; genus Columba; species Columba livia. Next base: position 14,748,426 of record NC_088608.1, read on the forward strand.
GGGCAATTTTAAGTCCTAGTGCAACATTGCTGCTTATGAAACTTAGTGTTGTGAGAGCCCAAGAGAGAAACCTGCAGAAAAGAAAACTCATCCATCACTACGGCTAAAGCTGGGAAGGACTTTCCTACTTAAATGTGGGTTTGTTAGTTGTTTCATTTGGTTTTTGGTTTGTCAGGATGGGGGGCTGCAAGGGGGTGTGGTTTGGGGTATTTTTTGTTGCATTTTTAGTTGGTTGGTTTTTTGATCAGGAGACTTCCAACTGAAGTTGTCCAGGCAGATAAGAAACAATTTTTTAACTTTTTTTTTTTTTTTTTCAGGTTTTAAGCCAAATCAGTCCCCTGATCCAGCTTAAAAGGTAACCATATCATTGTCAGATTCAACACAAGTAGTGTGAGAAGAGCAAGTGTCCAGGGCAGTTTTTGGTGACACTCTGCCTATTCTTGATATGGAGTTTCAGCCACTCAAGGTCTGTGCTGCCTTACAGGGAGCTCTGCCCGAAGAAGGAGCACCAACACACAATAAGCACTCCCATAAACCTGCTTGTGACCGACAGACATAAGAATGAATTCATTTTTAAAAGGCCTTATTTCAGTATGGTCAAAATTCCTCAGAAGTGATAGGTTTCAATAAAGTTTCAGGAGTGCCAGCCTCACACATTTGAGAAATAGCACGTGTTAGGTTGCAAGAGACATTCTCCTTTTAAAAGTCACTCTATTTTAACATTATATTTTAACATTAAAAACATTTAAAATATTCCACTAAAGGATCGTACAAGGTACAATGCAGAAAGTGTGCATTTAATGCAATGCCCAAAGAGCTGCAGTGTGAAACATCAACACTTAGGACCTTCTTAGTGTATGTATGGGCTTATTTAGATCTTATCTATTAACAGCCATGTGCAGCCCTTTTATGAAGATACAAGCTGTAACAACTACACCAAGGAAGAAAGAAACAAGTACCAGAAAAAGCTGGGCCATTTTTTACCCTGTAGTGTGGAAGGGCCAGGGCATAGACCCAAATTGAATTACAAGCTTGTTCCCAAGGAAGTCCCGAGCTGGTATGCCTGTGCCATTCCTCCTATTCATGTTTGGGAATGAAGTCACAGTCTTCTCTCAAAGAAGAGATTGCTGCTGAGTGGAAACAGGTCTGCAGTGATGGGTTTCAAATATTAGGTAAAGTCAGCTGTAAAATCGTTTTTGTTAGCGTACCATTTTTCACATATACCCAGGTATCTCAATTTTGCAATGGAAAGAAATATCACTTATGAACATGAATGTTTACAGGAGATGAGCAGGAAAGAGGATGTGAATCAGAGCTGCATGCACACCTGGTATCCCTATTTGCTTCAGGAATGAATTATCAGGCTGGCTATTCCTTACCTCCTAAATCTCAACTGAAAGCACACGTCATCAGCGAAATAATCAGAACAAAAGGAGAATTTGGGAGCTCTACTTTCTTTAAAACAAGACAAGTAAGACAAAGTGTTAATAAACAAAACATGAAGTTTTCAAATGCAGTTGTGTTTCCTCACTGCATTGAAAATGAGTGAAGTTAATTTTCAAGGAGAAGATCATTCTTTGAGCCATATGCTTGTAACTGTAGTTGAATTTGTACTTCTACTACCCTTGGAGAATTTCATTATTTTTTATAATATTCTAGCTGCCATTCAAATCTCAAACAAATAATGAATAATGTAAAATCAATTGCCTAGAAACAGGTTTACTTATAAAAATCCATGGAGTTGGGGTAACATGGGTCAATGGTTTTTTTCCTCATTCCAGTTGTACAGGAATTTTTTTAATCCTCAAACTCCCAGGTAATTTATATCCAGCAACCAACTTACAGATTTCATTTGATCAAACCGGCTGATGTTAATGGTAATTTTTTTACATTACTGGAATACCCAATCCTGTCAGGTTTCAGATCCTTTGAGTGGTTTCAGGAGTATCTCTTGGGGCAATATTGCTTTTTATAGTTTCGTAGCTATGAAAAAGCCATACTGAAAGCACTCTGAAGGATAATACACAGCTCATAGGTAAGTTTAGATAACAGCTTCTGATAGCAGGCTAACCATTTTACCAGTGACACAATAGGTCTGCTGATTATGGTTGTTGATTTTCATATTTAAACAGTTATGCATCTTTTATTACCATTACGATCACCTCCAAAAATGTAGATGCTACACTGTACACAGCAATGAACTTCAGAAACGTTCACATAATTTCTCTCATACTAGAAGAATAAAATAGCATTTAATTTAACATGACTCTCAACTTTTTCAAATACATTATACTTTGGCATTGCTATCATGCATTTCTAAGGGGAGGGACTTCTGCATGCCTTTCGTACTTTTCAGCCTGCAAGCAGAGGAAAGTTGCAAGCTGTGTTTCCATTTAAGAGCATGTTTTCAGCTGTTTGGCATAAGCACTTTGCAGTGCAGGTCTTTCTTTCCCAAGGTAACCTGCACAGAGTTAAAAATTAGAAGTTTTTTGTTTTGTTTCAAAGATGACTGACTGATTCATAGTGAACCTAAAAACATAGTAACTTCTCAAATTTCCCTTGTGTTTTTTTCACCACTGAAGAAGTCAGACTGCATTAAACCTTTATCTATACACGTTGTGAAAACATTTCCTAGCCTGAAAACTGGTAAAGGGGAAAAGAAGTACAATGCCACTAACTTCAAAGCAGCAAGTCTTTGAAATCCATCAAGCAAAGAGAAACCGTAAGGTTTTTCATCAAGAGCTGTAGACATGCTGCCAAGATACCACAAAAATATCCCCAGAATCACGCCTCTCACAATTAATTTCCACACCACTGAACAGTCAGGCAAAACAGAAACTTGATGAAAAAGTGTAGGGCTTTTGTTTCTTTTAATCCGTGTTTCAAGTAGTTTCATTTTTGCTCCTTCAAAACAATGCATTTTTTAATCCTTCCCCAACTTAGTAAGAATCCTACAGGCCTACACAATTCATGCACGTACATCTAGGCCTCCACTTTGAACTGGTCCAAGGGGAGGTCCTCTCACAGTATCACCACATTTTTTAATAAAAGGCTAAAAATACAAGAGAAGCAGCTTGCACCTGAGCAGTTCACAGTGCTGGGGAAACAGCGTTTGAGCACTTTTCTTACAGCATACCCTGGTTCTACCCTCCTTAGGGACCAGAGAGGCAAGCTGCCTGCATGGCAGAGGTGAAGGCAGCAGACTTCACTAGAGCCAGCCTCAGGCTGTGGTCTTTGACTGGTCAACCCAGAATTCAGGCTTTGTGATGCATAATTCCCCTTTCCAAAACAAAACACCCAACAAATAAGACTGAACTAGGGTATCCCACCTGCAGTGTTTCTTCTGGCATAATAATCTTTGCTGACACAGCAATGCCAGAGCACACCTGCACTGCAGCACCTGGAAGAGCATGAGCTTTCTATGTCTCTAGCACCCTGACAGTTCTCATGTGTTATCCAAAGAAGCACCACTCAAACCCTCATCATCTAAGGTCACAGGGTGTTGAGACATCTTGAATAGAATTCCCAAGAACAAAGCTGCCTTCTGTACCCAGGCAAGACAGATTGACACCAGCTCACACTGACATATATATCTCCTTTGTGTAAGTAAAAAATGAAAGAACGCACAAGGTGTAAAAGAATTGCTAGCAGGGTTACCATTGGCAAATCATCCTTCATTTGTGTGTGATTATTAGAGCTGCCTAGACATGTGATACATAATGATATGGAAAATGTTAGTGTGGAGCAAAAATTATCTTTTATATGATAGCAAATAAGCAGCTTGTTTCCCCCATGGAAATCAAATCTATTTAATATAAAAGTTCAAATCCCCATTTTTCTTTCAAAAAAATGAGTAATAAACGGAAAGGTTTGGGGTGTTTCTGACCAGCCTTAACAAAAGTTACTGTTTTTGCAAACTATTTCAGGTTCTAAGGATAACCATGTTCTTTAGGGCCCATTTGGTGCAAAGATTCTTTGTTAACCATATCTACCTGAACTCATCTTGACCTCCAAGTTTTCAAGTTCATATCTTTGGAATTAGTAGTTCATTGGAAGGTGCAACACCACAAAAAAAAATTCCTTAAGGTGCAGTAAAAACAGTCACAAGTTTTAATCAATAAACTACATTAATTTGGTGTTGGGTTTTTTTGGTTTTGTTTTGTTTTTTTCAGTGACATGTTCAGGATGTTCACATCAAGTGCTGCAAAGATTCTCTCACCTGGCTAAATTTAAGCGTGTTCTTCCTGTCTGCAGAACAAATTAAATCTAAATGTCAATCTTGGATACTGTGGAGACTACTCATATTTACAGCCACCAAATTTGTGTGCTCCAAAGTTTCTGGGAACCCCTAATATAAATTAGCATCCCTTCACACTAATAATCAGGAATAAGCCACATGCACACCCTCCCTCTGAAAAAAAAAAAAAAACAAACCAACCAAGCAAACAAAAAAATCCAAACCAAATAAAACCATATTCATAACCATTAAGCTCATGACACATAATAGAATACTTTCTCCTCTAATTACATTCAAAGGTCAATAACAGAAATGCATGCTCTTTGATTTGGTATCGAAGAAAGACAGACTGTCAGAAGTGCCTACAGTTAAAGAACAAAAGAAATCGGGGTGGGAGGCTGTGCATTAAGTGGTAATTCCCACAGATTAAGACAAGAACTGAATAGCCAAAGAGGAGTTGCTTACATGGGTCTACTGGAACTACCCAGGATGGGGTGGGGGATGGAGTCAAAGTCAAAGTGAGAGGATTTTCTTTTGTTTTTCATTAAGACGAACACGTCCAATTCATCCATGCAGAAAGTGTGGTATCTACAGTTCCAGCACTTTAAATAAATAAATAAGTAACCCACAACAAACCCTAAAATCAGAACGAAAAATCCTGCCTTTTTCCTATAGCCCGGTTGTTCAGAAACACCCTGTTTCCTTTAAATAAACTCAGAAGAAGCCAGCTTGGAGGCTTCAGAGTGTTTGAAGTCACAGTGCCCACTCTGGAGATACTAAATAATGCAGTGTAAGAGGAGATTCTCCTGCACAGCAGGGTAAAAGAAGTAAAGACACTTTGAGCTGAAGGAGGCAATTAGGTAGGGCTGAAAGGGGACCCTCAGAATGATTTTTGAGTGTTTTCTGCAAAGTTGCCTCTCTGACTTTTCCGTGACTGAAGGGATCAGAAGAATAGATGTATACAGCTGTACTTTCTGCCTACAATTGACACTCCTGGGGAGCAGCAAGCAGGCACAGATTAAGGCTAAGCAGAGCACTTTTCAGACAAAGCTACCTGACTGCAACTAAAGCATGAGACACACCTCTACTGTTGGTAGTCTCTGCAGTGAGTATGAATAACTCAGGGTGTGCAGCACTACACTTCAAGAGTGGCTGGTTGGTGCCTGTGTGCAATGTCTTCCCTCACAGTGCTGGTACGATGCTGAGGCACTGGCAAATATAAGGCTGTGGAGGAAAAAGGAACAGAAACATGCCCGGTAAGAAAAGGCCAACAACTGAAATATCCTTAATCTGATTTCTTTCCTTTCCTGAATCATATTATTCAGAGCCCTGGCTTGGTGAGAGCTTTTCAGTTTTGGGAAAGTCAAAAACTACAAGGGGACCTAGCTTCCCCCCAATATGCCCCTCAGTTCAAGAAGGACAGGGAACTGCTGGAGAGAGTCCAGCGCGGAGCCACGAAGATGATTAAGGGAGTGGAACATCTCCCTTATGAGGAAAGGCTGAGGGAGCTGGGTCTCTTTAGCTTGGAGAAGAGGAGACTAAGGGATAACCTTATTAATGTTTACAAATATATAAAGGGTGAGTGCCACGAGGATGGAGCCAGGCTCTTCTTGGTGGCAACCAACAGTAGAACAAGGGGTAATGGGTTCAAACTGGAACACAAGAGGTTCCACTTAAATTTGAGCAGAAACTTCTTCTCAGTAAGAGTAACAGAACAGTGGAACAGGCTGCCCAGGGGAGTTGTGGAGTCTCCTACTCTGGAGATATTCAAGACCCGCCTGGACACATTCCTGTGTAGCCTCATCTAAGTGTTCATGCTCCGGCAGAGGGATTGGACTAGATGATCTATTGAGGTCCCTTCCAATCCTTAACATTCTATGATTCATCTGACTCTTGCTGTCCTGGTATGTCCCCCACAACCTAACAATCTAAAAGCAATCCTCACACTCAGGGATTTCTTACAGCTTCCTATTAAAGGTGTCCACTGGAAATGCCAACACGTCAGAAAATGTGACAAAATCTGAATCAGTTTTTATTTTGAGTGCAAGAGCATATTTCTATAGCATTGCCTAAAACACTAATTAAAAAGAGAAATACAGTAATGAGACCAAGACAACTTCTACTCTCAAGGAGGCCGAATAAATCCAGTGTCTCCTGGATATCCACACACACACAGGAGAGCAGAACCTTGGTTTAAGATCATTATTTCTAACAGAATCATTGTTCCTGTATAGGTGGGCTGAGGCATTATTGGGCCATAGGACCCACTTTGCATCCTGATGAGCTTTAATCACAAGTATGAATCCATGTCCCAAACCAATGGACACAAGAGTTCAGGTTACATTTCTGTGTCAGCGAAGCAAAGGAGAAGCACTCAGTCTGCAAGCCAGTGTGCTAAGGCTCAAAAACCTATCATGAAAAACATCAAGAAAAGCCTACTCAGCCTGCTCATATTGTTTGTTTTACAGCTTGAACATGGATCTGGAGAAATTCCCCAAGCTGTACAACTCACACTATCCCTTTGTTCCAAGGTAACAATTTACACTAATGATACATTACAAAAAGGAGGAGCAAAAGGTTATGGAAGCGGCCACCTTTTTTCTCCTAGGCACAGCAAACCATTCCCAAGCAATTCTACAGCTTTGTTTAAAATATCGGTTTCTGAAACGCAATAGCACACTGTAAAATCTGGATTATCTGATATTTTACCAAGAAAGGCAGCTTTTGCTGCCAATAAATAAACAGCTCAAGTCCATCTTGACTTCACTTCACTGTTCAAGCCCCAGGAAACAACACAGCCATACATTTACTTTGTAGTGCGAATTCAGCCCGTGCTTTTATATAATAAGAGAGTTTCTTGCAATACATTTGAAACAAATCAGGAAGAAAAACATAGTTATTTCCATAGAAAGGATATTCACAATATGTGGTCTGTGCCACTAACTAGAAATATTTTGGTATCTTACACAAACAAACAAGAAAAAACCCAAAACAGTTGCTCTACTATTGTAGAGTCAGTGAAGACAGGCATGAATTTCCTCAGGTAAACTCAGAACTTATGTATTTTCTGACTCCCATTCTCATACTGTCTTTGTGTTTCCATTGAATAAACAAAGTGCTTAAATAGTATAAGATCTCGGGTTGGTGTCATGAATCTCTAACTTAATCAACAAAATCTCACAGAGGACAGTGAGTTGCATGATTTGTAGACACCTTGACCTAAAAATTCAATTCACAAGACTGCAGCGGGCAAAACTGGAAAGCACCCAGGTTCAGTTTTACATATTGAGGTTTTATTGTACTTGTACACAGTGCTTCTACTGGTATTAATCTCCCACCCTCAATAGCAGTCTAAGTCAGATGCTAAAAGAAAGGCCAGAAATAGTTCCTTCTAGAAAGACCCATTGAGCCAAACCACAAGGTTTGTAACATCAACCTCAGTTCATCATCACCGATGAAGGCTCTCCCACAGCGCCCATGCCTTCCTTCTTCCACATGTATTAAATGCAGGACAGTCCATACTCCTTTTAATTACATGCCTTGATTATTAAGTCTTTGATAATCATATGGTGCCAATACAAGTGCCACTTCAGAAGCAAATTCTAAAACATGAAAATAAAGCTCAAAACTTCACATTGGAGAACCTACTGGGGAGATGCAAGTTCTCAAACCCAGTGCCCTCAAGTGAGGGAATATTGAACATAGGCTGAGTTCAGAACAGAGACACATTGTCCAGAAACAGTTGGTTAGTGAGAAGAACAATATAATTTCCTAATTTACACTAGCTGAAGATCTATTCACATTGTTAAAAAAACTGACAGTTTGGGCAAGAAACTGTAAAACACAAGCAAAGATAGGTTTACATAGCTCTGGAGGAAGATTATTCCAGTTTAACCTATTCTCTTGTATTTAAAGAAAAACAAGATTATTATAAAAGTGTCTTTCTACTAGTGTAAGAGCATTCCTATCTCTAAACTACTAACTAAAACACTGTCAAGACAATATTACTTTAAAATCTGATGCATCACCACACCCTGACCAGCCACAGGAGAGATGCTAACATCCCACAGGGTTGTTTAAGTGATCCTGCTCCCTGTATGTGTCTTGTGACCCTTGTGGAAATTGATGCTTTAATATTTCCTCTTCATCTCTAACATATTTTCTAACTTCTACTCCATTTGGCTTAGAGTTGATATTTAATAACTCGAACAAACACAGGTGGGCTGCCAAGCTGCCTCTCAACAGCTTCTGCTGACAAAAGGGAAACTGAAGACAGCCAGATGGAGCTGACTTTGCAAGATTTGGCTTTTTTATAGCTGTTTCCTCTTCTTTTTAAATTGAAAGACAGGCTTGAGTTGCCATTGGGGAGTAACCCTTCTGGGACAGTCTCAGAACTCCAGGCACTGGGCTGCTCCCTGGGAGCAGCTTCTCTGGTCTGCTCATGGCTGTGCTCCCCTCTACACCTCTCTGCTTCACTGATCACGATCTTCTTGACAACAGCATTTCAGACACCTTAGACGAATTTTGTTCCCCATTCTGTGCAACAAAATCCCTGTTTTATTTCCACTCCCAGACAGCTTCCCCAAAATTAAAAGCTACTCCCAAATTTGTTGGTCCTTTTTCTTATCTTTTTGAGATTTCATACTGCATCATTGAAGCTTCTACTGACTTAATTAGAGTCAGGTTCCAGTACTTTTTCTCCAAAATGTCCCGATTTTTCATCTTGAGACATTTGTTTACAGATTTTTTTTTTCATAATCTCTATTTTTGTCCCATATTTTTCCATGCTCAGGCAAAACTAATATTACCATCCAATACAGCGATTTCCAGATTTTCAGATCCCCATTTTTCCTGGCATAGAAAAAAAAAAAGAAGTCTTTCTTAAAATCATACAATTCTAGGCACTCTGGCAAAACTCAGGTATTTTAAAAGAGAATTTTCTTCATTAATCCAGAATCTGTGGTTTATTTCCAGGGAAAAGAGTGAAAGTCTATTTTAATAGTCTTCACTTAGCTGTATTAGTCCCTACCCTAAACTCTGTAGGCAACTAGTCCGTGAGTGGTTAAGAGAACTGAATATAAATTCTCATAGACTTGAAAGCACCACTGATCTAGTATTCTCTCCAAAGTGAACAGGAACAGTCTCAGTGACTGCTGGGTTATTTCAGTGATGCACATTGAACACAGGAAACAATGTTGTTTGAATCCTAGTACCAGAAGAAGTTCCTGGTACCCAAGATTCGGTCCTTGACTCAGCAGTCCTTAATTCTGTCTGGTACTCAACATGTAACTGGAGAGTTCATATGGTGGTAAGACACCTCCCCAGTATGCTTAGAGTCAAAATTAAGTACTCTGTGTTAAGTGCTGTCATTAATATTTACAAATTAAGACAGAACCCAAATAGTTTGCCAATATATATCTTGCATTAAGGTTTAGAACTACTATACTTCGAAGAGTTACCACCAAGCTTATACGAGAAGAAGAAGAAAAAACATCTGCTTCTAGTCAATTGTACCAACAGAATTAAGCAAAGAGAAATAGCAAGCTGAGTAGAAAACTGGTTGGAAATTGGAAATCAGGTTGTAATAGGTAATGGTTTATGAAGGAGACAAATAAGATAGAAATGATGCTTCTTGTTCTCCATCTCTATCAATTACACAAATGAAGTAACAAGAAAGTGCAATTCACAAGTCTGCCTAAACATTAGCATAAGAAGAGATATTGGGTTCCAAATGTTGTCCCAGCAGCACTTTGACACTGAAGCCTAGCAAATAGAATTTAATACAGCTAAGTGGACATTGCATAATGGAAGTTAAATATTAAAAGTAACCGCAAAATAAAGAGCAAATAATGCAGACAACAGATATTAAAAGGATTAATGAAGTGTAAATATATTGTTTCTCCCCAGCTGCATTGTAAGAGCAAGAAAATGGGAGAGCAAGGTGCTTGGCTGACCACAAATCCTACCTAAAATATGCTACACAATAAACAAAGTAATCTATACTTACTGTACTAAATTCAGTTTTGACCCATTATTTATAGGAAGGTATTTAGAAAAAAAAAAAAAACACAACAAACAAAGAAACAAACAAACCACAGTATAGGGTATTTTTTAACCTAGTCACTGTCAAATAAGAATTACCACGAACTTGTGTTTCCTCACTCTGTTTCAGAACACATGCCATTAAATACTTAATAGTGGGTAGCAAAAAAAAAAAACAAACAAAACAAACATATTGTTATCAGCATGTTCGTTACTTCTTTCACAGGTGCTCATTTATGAGGGTTGCTGTAGGTTGAACTAAAGCATATTCATTCCCTATATTTCTTCTAAGTAAACACATTTCTGATTATTATTGGTGGGAAGAATTATGTGACAATGATACAGAGCAGGGATCATAAACAGTAAGACTCACCAAGCTATATCCAGACACAAATACAAGCGATGGTGTTGCAAGCAGCTAGTAAGCATACAAATTTGGTGTTCCTATCGTATTGTGTGACATTAGGGTCAAGCATGGGAAACAGAGATTTGTATAGCTCATTTAGAATCCCCATACATTTATTTTAATGCAGCATTAAAAGGCTTTTACTGGAGTCTGGAATACAATATTAATGTGCTAAGCCATTCTATTCATAATGTCGCATTGTCATTTTTTAATAGGGACAGGACTAAACCCTAGGAAACCTATTTTCGTATTAACCAATTTTTTTCCCTTCTCAATCTACCTGCCTACAAATTGTTTGCCTGTGTCTGGACTATTCCTATCCCATTCTCCCTAGATTTCAGAATGCTAGTCAGAGTGTTTTTAAAATAAAATCCTTAAAAAAAAATCACAAACAAACAAACCAACCAACCAACCACCCACCTTCAGCCATCAAATCATGTTATTTCATTAACACTAAGATTTTGAATTGAACATCTGTGTATTTTAACAAAAAGGATAAGTCCACTTCCCCCATCTCCGGTCTACCTTATTAAAGCTCTATTTTACATTAAAAAGTATTGTTTGAACAAAACCAAGAGACATGTTGTACAGCTCTTACAATACCAATTTGTGTTCCTAATACTTAGCTAGTCAAAAATTCCTTCCCAACCACATTCCCGAACTTTCAATTTTGTTTCAGACACAGAGGCACATCTCTGCCAAGCCCGTGAATGCTACTTATAGAAGAGACCAAATTTCAAGTTACAGATCTAAAGGAAAATGAGTTCTCCAAATCGCCCACAAATACTCTGAAAATTGGCCTTTTCCAAAAAACACCTTTTTGCAAAGTGGAGAAAGAATCCCCTCCAATGCTTTGATGAGCAAAAACATCAGACAAGCTTATTTACACTCCATCAGGCAAACATGCTTCTAAAGTTCTGAGAAGTTTTACCTACAAAAAAGCTGTGCTTTTCTAGTCAGTCTTGTACATAACTATGAAGCAGAGAGGCTGTTAATGTTTTCAATATCAGCACGGTCATGCTGAATCTCTACCCATCATAAACCTGCAGCAACCTGGTATACATACATACCTATAAAAACTTAGTATAGAATCATATAATCATTTCAATCAGAAGAGACCCTCAGGACCATCAAGTCCAACCATAACCTAACTCTAGCACTAAACCATGTCCCTAAGAAGCTTATCTAAACGTCTTTTAAACACCTCCAGGGATGGTGATTCCACCACTTCCCTGGGAAGCCTGTTGCGATGCCTCACCACCCGATCCATGAAGAATTTCTTCCTAACATCTAATGTAAACCTCTCCTAGCACAACTTGAGGCCATTTCCTCTTGTCCTATCACTTGCTACATGGGAGAAGAGACCAACACCCTCCATGCTGCAACCTCCTTTCAGGCAGTTGTAGACAGTGATAAGGTCTCCCCTGAACTGGCCCCAATACTGAGCCCTGGGGAACACCACTCGTGACTGGCTGCCAACTGGATTTTGCTTCGTTCACCACAACTCTTCGGGCCCAGCCATCCAGCCAGTTCCTCATCCATCGCAGAATACATCCATCCAGGCCATAAGCTGCCAGCTTCTCCAGGAGAATGCTGTGAGATCCAGTGTCAAAGGCTTTACTGATGTCTAAGTACACAAGATCCACAGCCTTTCCCTCATCTACTAGGTGAATCACCATGTCATAGAAGGAGCTCAGGTTAGTCAAACAGGACCTGCCCTTCATAAACCCATGTTGACTGGGGCTGATCACGTGGTTTTCTAGCACGTGCTGTGTGATGTCTCTCAAGATGACCTGCTCCATGACCTTCCCCAGCACTGAGGTTAGACTTAGTAAATATGCAAGACAGCAGAAAATTAAGCAGCATAACATGCTTTCTTTTCTATTTGTCTTCCAACTATGGCTGGAGGTTTAATTCTCTTTTCATGCTTTTAAGTAGCAATGTTCCCACATATTTAGAAATTTAGGTGCTAATCAGTCTTTGTTGATAAAGGTCAAGATTCAGGCTTCCCAAAATGATGATGATTTAGACAATCTCCTACAACATTAATAGTAATTTATAACATAATAAATAATAAATTATTATAGCAATAGACACGTCTAGAAATAGGTTCCAACCGTACCAAAAGAATTCTATTTTTCTGAAATATCCTAAAGCACTCCTGTCTGCCAAAAATAGCCACAGATAGGAAGGGACATTTTATCTAAGAAAACTGGAGTTGTGGTTTTCTGAGGGACTGAGGAACTCTTCTATCCAGATTTCTCTGCTGTCTGGAGATTGTACAGAAGTCCTACTGTTTCTCTCAAGAGGTCTTAATTCAGGAGCAGAGTTTAAGAAAGAAAATTTGCAAGTGCTGGATGTGAGTACAGCTTGGCTCCTTTTTAAATTAGTCACTCCATGTCCTGTGTCATGTACATAACACTAGAAGATGACCCAAGATGTCTGCTTCTACTTTAAAAGAACAGTCTTTGGAAAATAAAATAATAATAATAAAAATCTACTGCCCAGTTAAAAATAAATGTCACTACTTCTTTACAAGACTGGCCTAATAGATGGTCCTATACAGAACTCAGAACGTGTGCTTTGTATTTTTGCTAATGAATGACTAAGCCAGTAATATAAAATTTGATAGACAACAGTGAAAAAGAGTCCTATTCAACTGCAGACTCTATTTGTATCCAATACAATGCAGTTTTCATGATACATTGCAACCCCAGGCATAGTATATCATTTGAACAACACAAATATGATTACAACTCAGAGTCAAAGAACAAGTCTATGGACCACCCTTCAAACAGAAACTTATATTAAAAAAAAAAAAAAAATCAATTTCTTTGCATTAGTTGAACTTCCAGATTTTACCAATAGTTGGGTCACAGCCACTAGGTCAGATTTGTCACTGATATAAATCAGCATAGCCACTGGAGCTCCAAAGTACATCAGATGACTGTTTGTGTCAGTCATAGTGAAATAAGATGAGTAAGGTCTCCAGTAATACTCCAGCTGCTCACCAAATTTTCATCCCAAAGAGAAAGAGAATCAAGTGTAACAGAGTATGAAAAAAGTTGTAGCAAGCACAAACTACACAAAGCCATTGACTGGAGAGGTTGGACTAGATGTGCATGTCCAGAGGAGGGTTATGGAGGTGATCAGAGAGCAGGGGCACCTCTCCTATGAAGACACATTGAGAGGTTGGCCAGAGAAGTTAAGGATCCCATCCCTGGGAGTGTTCAAGGTCAGGCTGGATGGGGCCTTGAGCAATCTGGTCTAGTAGAAGGTGTCCCTGTCCATGGCAAAGGGGTTGGAGCTAGCTGGTCTTTAAATGTCTCTTCTAACCCAAACCATTCTACTATTAAAGTCTAATTAGGAAATATGTTTTGAAATTTCATTTCCCTTTAACAGTCTAAAATTTAGGTATCAATTCAAACCAATTGTTGTCCAAAGGTAATGATATGTCACTTATTTAGGTCAGATGCCTGACTTTTAATGGGCTAAGCTTTGTCTGATTTTTTGCAAGTAATGGACTTCATGATATTTCAGTAACCCTTCCATATTATCCATTATAATCAATGACAAAAACAATACATATTTCATGTAGGATAAATAATTTACTGTACATTGAGAAAATTTGGTTTATGGACAGATCTTTGAGGAAGCATCATTTCTAGTATATTATTTAGAACTGGAAAAAAAAAAAGATAAAACATTGTACATTGCAATACTAACATGAATACTTCAAAAAGAAAACAAGCATTTAAATCATCTGTAGAAGCACGCAGCATAAATAGCACAACCTTCCTATGTTAACAAATGTCATGGAAAAAATGTTAACACCCAGAGACCCAAGCTGCAGCTAACTGATCCTATTTCTGTCACTGAAAGTAATTAAAGAGTTTGGACATGAGACTGTAAAACAAATTTATTCAAGATATAATTGAATAAGCAAATGGGTCACAGAATAAGTTCTTGCATAACCAAGATTCTGCACTCAGAAAAGGAGTAAGTCTCCCATGTAATCTTTTGCAAACTCATTCTGATCACTGTAAACATCACCTTTATCCAGAACTTCTCCCTAAATGAATTAAAAAATCACCCTTTGTTTTTGTAGGCAGGTTCATTCCAATGATTTGCTGTATATCAAAGATGCAGGAGATCACACTTTCTGCTTAGTATATTTTCTTACTACAGGAGAACAGCAACTTAACAACAAAGAAAGGACATTACTGACAAAGTTTGTATTCTGATATTAGTACATCTCTACATGTGTGTTTAGGAGACATTCTGGAAAGCCATGAGATAAAACCCTGTCCAAACACTAGCAAGCAAAATTTAGTTTACCTGCATACTTTATACAGGACAAATGAGAAGCCATAAATGAGCCTGGCTAAATGGACAAGCCATGTCAGACCCAAATGAACATTCACAAAAATGCTACCAACTCCTTCTTTCCCACAGACATCCTGAATAGAAAGGCTGTGCAGTGCAAGCACAACCTCCAGAAATCTTGTATTCATAGAAAAGTTTGATTTAATAACTATGGTCCATGCCCTCAAAGGCTTCGCTTATCCACATGAATTCCCCATCACTTATGTCAAGGTGAATTATGATCCAATGACAATTTTCCTATACACTTCCTACACTGTAAGCTCATGTTTTTTAAGATCCCACATAAATCAAACAGGCATAAAAATTAATCCTGCATTCAGAGGCTGGCAAATGTACCCATTTATTTAAGACTGGCTTGTGTGGCTAGATTTATTTTTGCAAAGGTCTCTCACAGGACAGGATTAATCCAGCCTTTCCCTGGCACCCTTATTACACTCTAACATTGCAAAGCACCCAATCAAAACTCAGAGACAATCCTGAGCTGTTGCAGTTTTGGTTCTGAACAGGTTCTGAACATGCTGAGAAGATGAGAGATCAAAAAGCTGCTTGAATCTAAAAATATGTCTCAGGCATAACGCTTTAAAAAAAAAAAAATCCAACACGCCTCTAAAGAGATAGTCAATAAATAGTATGACCTCCAAGCAGCAAGTGTTCAATATATTCCTGTGTGGAGTACAAGAGACATTTATATTTTGTTAATATTCTAACTCAAGCCAGGATTTTAATATCTCATAAGTCTATTCTAGATCTTCAAGTAAAGTTTTATTGCCAATTATGTCCATTCATCTTCTCTTTCCTCATGTCTTTCCTTCTCTTTCTACATGTAGAAAAAAAAAAGTAATAAAACAACAACAAAAAAACCTCTGCCTCTTGTGAGGGTAGAAGGCAACAAAACATATTCATGTATTCATGTGGTCTGGTTTTAGTTCTCTTTTTTCAGCAGTCACCAAGGGCTGACCATTCCCTAAAGGTCAATATGTCTCTCTTCCAAGTGAGAATCAGACATTAGTGTCCTGTTTCGGTAATATTTTGTTCCCCTTCATAAAATGGCTGAATTCACTGTGTGTTTCCTCATGTGAACTTTGGTTTCAGATTTAAGTAGGCAATGGTGAATCCTCCAACAGGTTATGTCAAAATCATCCAGAAAACATCTCCCTGCAGAGTCCTTCAAGACGTAGAAACTACAGCCAATGAAGCACGCTCTTCGCTTCTCTCCAATACCAAAAATATAAAATTAGAAATATAAAGCTCCCATAAACTTTTCCTTATACAAAACAATCTAATGACCTTCTATGATTCTTACCAATATTCCTTCTTTCACTGAAGCATCTTGTCTGCAGCAAAACTAGAACTCCTCTTTCACATAGACAGTGAAATCTAAATTTAGGATGTCTATCAGAAATATCTGTCATTCAGAGGTCTGGTCAGTTATCTTTATTGGTCCAGGGTGTATTACCACTTAATAAGATCATCTAATGTTTTATTCTGGAGTTGGACTTCATATAATTTCTGTTAAAAATAAATAAAAAGCCAAATTTTGGATCATCTCTTTTGGTAAGGTCAGATTAAAATTTTACCTTAGCTTTAGACGCTCAGCTACCTCAAACCACACAGGTTGAATGTGAGTTTAAAGACTTATCTAATCTCCATTCTCAATGTGGATCTCAGATTAATATTTTTAAGACATTATTGATTTTAGTCATGAAATCAAGTCCTGGTACTCCGTAATTACATGGGCAATAATTTACTCTCATCAGCAGTGTTTCTGCATCCAGTAAACTGTTTTGCTTTAAGAGGACTGTACTGCTTTAAGAGGACTTATTGTACCTAGGCAACATGGTGCTATTTAGTAGAACTTAAAATCTGAAACATGTGAATCAAGAGTCTTCATTTCAAGATGCTTAAACACTAGTATATAAAGAACCAAAAGCTTTGTAACCTTAATTTATTTACCCTGTTCTATGTGTTTAAGGTAGGTCATAAAAACTATGTTATAAACAGAGCACACAGAATGAGACTTTTGTGAGGATGAGCCCATAGGGACAAATATTTTTTTCTCTCTAAGCTGAAGCTTCACTGAAACAGCTGGAACCTCTGGATGTCTACACAGAATTCAGACACATAGTATTCAGCAGCAAAGGTCTACCTCAGACACAGCTGACTTACTGCATACTGCAGCTGGCATACTGCAGCAACTGTTTCAGATTCTCTCTTCCTAATTACCTGTGTCTACTCATAATAGCTTTTAAAGTCCTGAAGATGGTGACACTAAGACCTCAACTGTACTAAATTTTAAAGGGAGCTAATTTGCAGAGGTAGTCTATCCCTTAATAATTAAATAATGTTTCACTCCTTACTGCAAATACTGAAATTGAGTATGATAATCTAGCAAGATTATTTGGATTTTTTCACATATGTGTGTTTCTATAAACAAACCTACTAATCTTCATTAAATAGTCTTGCAAGAATTACCTTTGAAAAACTCAGTTGCAAACAGTACAGAATAACTGACTTCAGCCACTTCTAGTGAAATTTCTAAGTTTTATAGATTTTATATAATCACTACATATGATGAATTCCAACCATGTCTGCTGGGCATGGTAAGAAAACAGCAAAAAGATAAGCAACAGTAGTTATGCAATTCTTCCCTGGTTTATCTTTTGCTAAGGTTAACAATAATGCAGCTGCACCAATTTTTATACTATGAAGTATAAAAAGGGAAATGCCTGTGGTAAGCGACCATGATGAAAGGAGAAAAAAAATAATAAAAAAGAGCTGTATAACCTTATAGATTATGTGCATAAAAGTATTTTAGAGACATTTGATCTCCTTTCCAAAAAGGTCCTGTGCAATCATAATCCTAAATTTTCAAACTTAGTTGTAAGCAACTGCAATATCTGGCTTCCCAACTGTTTCTCCCACTCAAAGTAGTATTTAAAAAGCTCTTTTCTGACCTTTATTATTTCTACTAGCTCCTATTAGGCCCACTGATAGCCTTAAGAGATGTAGGATAAAACTCTGAGCTATTACTGAGCTATTGCAAAAAGTCTATTGATTCCAACAAAGCAAGGTTTCATTCACAGTCAAAAGAATTAACTTCTTGATAGGGGCCTGTGCCCCTACCGCTGCTCAACCTCCATACTAACTTCACTTTCATGCCATGAAAGTGATCTTGCTCTCTCCTTTCAGTGTGTGCATTCCCACAGCCCAGCTTCCAGACTGAAACCAGCCTCTCCTCCTCGCTCACTGGAGCTGCTCCAGGAGGAACTACTGACTCCTCATTTCTTTCATGCTAACCCCAACAGGTTTTTATGGCTAACCAGTGTCACAGGATACACAACCCACTTTCCAGCTGACTTGGTTACATGTACCATCTCATCCACTTTGAGCTTCACAGAGCACTTACAGTTACCAGAAAACCTGCACTAGAATCCACAAACCAAAAACAGCACAGCATTTTCTCTGCAGCACTTAAGCTTTTGTAGTCTGCTTAAAACAAACAAGCCCCCCAAAAAATCAAGCCAAAACGAACAAACAAAAAAAACACAAAACACAAAATCCCAAACAAAAACAAACAAAAAAAAACCCACAAACAAACAAAAACAACCAAAGAAAACCCACCACGCAACACACAACACAAAAACAAACTTCAAGGATATACTGATATATTGACACAGTAAAAAATCTAGTATAAACAGACCAGTACTTCCCTTCCTGCTTTTGCCACTCTCTAACCTAAGGATTTACAGTAGCCTGTGCTCGGACTGAGATACTAACACCTCCATGAGAATGGGACAGAACCACCACAACTTTCCTGACATTATGCTGCAACTAATTCCATAAGTAAACATTCACTTCTGCTCTTTATCCCCTACCCTCTTACAAACCAGTTCTTAAGTATATCTTATCAGAACACTAACCAGGAACTCTGTAGATAACTTCCACCAAAATCACTAATCTACTTCCACAATATTCACTAGTCCCCAAATTCATTAAGCATTCCTTTACCAAGAAATATATAAGGTGTTTGTTGTATGTTTTTTTCCCCCCTTGAGAAGTTTTTTTCAGTGGTCTCAGGTCTTTGGAAAGTTCAAGACCTAACACCCATTTACATGTGTTAGATCAGACAAACACAAAGGTAAGAAGACGCAGGCTTCAGCTAGCAGCACTACAAGAAAATCTTCTATATTTACAGGCTATAGAATATAGAATAGATTCACTCCAAAACCTGTTAAGAGGCTTAACAGCCTTTACACAGACAGGGGCTGGTACCTACAATCAGTTGCCCTACAAGTTTTTGCAGAGGCATTGGGAAATTCCATGATCTTCACTGAAAAACAAACTTGCTTTTTTTTGTTTTTAAATCATAGGACAAAGGAGAAAGTCACACCTCAAATGTTAAGATACTACTTTCTCCTTAGTCTGCTCATGCAGAGAACAACAGTTCAGCAGCTGCCAAATGCTCACAGGCTCCAGTCCTGTTCACACTCAGTAAATCTCATTTGAGATTGAAAGCACTTATGCCATATCTTTCAACTGCTGCCACCAACTGAGAAAAATAAAATAATATATTGAGAAGAATGTAGCAAGCAACACCCCCAAAACACACCAGCAAGAACTCCCTTACTTAAGCAGCTTCTTCCTCCTGCCCTCCCTATTCCCTTAGTACAGGGACTTACAGGGAGAAAGCTGGAGCCTCAAAATGGGGTTTTAATAGCTTCCCATCAAAACCTGATATAAATCAGCAGTACTGTCATGGCTTTGAAACTGCCTTGAATTACAGTGTTGGAAAATCTAGCAACTCATGCACTGTATTTTCAACTTTTGGTATGATCCAGTGGAAAAAAAAAAAAAAAAAAAAAAAAGAGAAACTTCATTTTCACAGCACACCTGAGAACAAGCCCAAGAGTAAGCAATCTGCTTAAATTAAAGCTACACACTGCATACAATATTGTTTACTGATTTAAAGATTAACAAAGTTACACTAAATTGGAGCTCTGCAGATAGGAAAGCACATTAAAGGGAGCTCTTTTATTCCACTGGTATTCTCCAAGGTACCTTTTAGACAATAAATCATGTTTGGATTTACATAGAACATTTAGCAGACTTATGCATGATGCACTGAAACAGAAGTAAGATATAATTAAGCAGTGACATGACAGCTAACAAATGCGTTTCTGGGCAGTTACTGCATGCCTCATGTGGCATTATGAGGCACCAAAGCCAAAAGCTCAAGGTACATTAAGTGCTAGAACGGGGCCATAATTCTCTCCAGCCAGGCAAACTGCCACATTTCTTTGCTGTTTTGAAACACAATTTGTAAATTAAAAAGAAAGGAAAAGGAAAGAAGATGAAGAATAAAAGAGACAATCAAACCTGTGTATTGTGAATGCAACCACAAAAATCACAGTAGCCTACCAGCAAGTTTCCCAAATTCCACAGCTATTCAAGAGAAAACCATACACTAGACACCAAGGACAGATAATGAGGTTCAAGATCCAGTGTTAGCTTTTATTCAAAGATCAGAGTATAAACACTAGATTGTAAGTAGAAGAGTACAGCAGCATAACATATGATGAAGTTATGAGAAAATAAATAATAATTACCAAAAAAACAACCAAACAAACAAAAAACACAACAGTACAGCACTCAGTACATTATTTGGAAGGAGTTCTTCAACTAAGTTTTCTCATGTGGTAAGGCAGATTAATGCTTCCTCAGCCAGAAACACAGCTGTGCTGAGAAAAATGCACAATGATCCTGTAGCTCTGGAAGAATTCGTACTTTGGCGGTGTACGATTGCAGCAGTAGTCACTTAAATTCAACACCATCAGCTACTTAACTTCAACAGCAACTGTTAATGATTTAGCACCTACTGGCAGTCTGTCTCCCCTAGCCAGTGAGCAGGTCTGCAAAGGTCTACAGGTCCCATCATGCTGATTAGCAGTGATTAACAGTGATTAGCCTGTTTGATCCAGGATTTATACACAGCACAGGCTGTGCTGGAAATCAATCTCCATATCTGGGATTTAGATTCTGAGCTGCTGGGGAGGATGTCCCTGCTTTGCTGGTCGTCAAAAGCAGGCAGCATGCCAATGAGAGAGAGTGTGCCCAAAAACCCTTTCACTTCCAGTGCCATGAGCTTGTCCAATCATCAGTGAGCCACACCAGCAAACATACCTCAACATGCCCAAGAGCAGAGCTAAACACGGCAGTGTAAGTCAACAAAGCAAGTCCCATTAAGGGCCTTTTCAGACCCTGCTCTCTGAAGACTTATGTGTATAAAGCCAAGGGGAAAAGAGCCCTTACATGGTGAATCAGGCTGTCATGCTTAATATACTGAGGGAAGCATTCACACATCAACTACAAGTAATTACACCAGCCAGGTAGGTTAACCCCTTCATCTCTCTAGATATGCTCTGCAGTCAATGGAGACAGGTCACCTGCTGCTTTCCTTCCACAGAGATCAGCCTTGTAAATTCATGGCGCTAAGTTCGATATCTCAAATGCTCCTAATTCCCAAACCTCATGGCTTTACGATCTTTTCTCTAAACAGCATTTCAAGTAACCTTCAGGTCTTTCAGAGCAACACACAAGCGGTGAAGGAACTTTGACTAAGAAATTGAGTCCATCCCACCTGCAAGCCTCGATGTCTGCTGAGGGACAAGGCTGGAATTTTCTTTACTGATTCCAAAACCAAACAAATGAATCATGTGGGGGGAAGGGGGAATCTGTGTGTGTAACAGGTAGTTGTAGTTTTACTTCTGTTAAACTGACCTCAAAGACTGTCACCATTACCCCCATCATGCAACTCATTTATTTCAAACTGCACCATTTTTATCTAAAGACATTAGTTGTTTTGATGCTTCTTCAAGAATTATCTCAGAAAAATCTAATACATCTTTGGATTTGAAATTTTATGCTTCATTAATTGGTAAGAGATCTTTTAAGGTTTACTCTTTTTTTTTTTAGTTTAAATATATTTTCTAACTTTAATTTACAGAAAACTCTAAAGTTCAGGCATTTTGTTCTTAAATTGACATTAAATTGAGAAATCAGACATTTGCACATCTGTGGTCCACAAGAATCCAAGAGGGCAGCAAGGCAGCTCAGCTGAGGCTGAATGCTGACAGAGCATTTGAATACTCCTGGTACCTCGCTTCACTCGACCCCTGTATCCCAGGGTGCAGGACAGAAAGGCAGGAGGCCATGTGCAGATTACCAGAAGGAACCTGACAAGGAAGCCCTTCATCTGGGTAAGTACTTTCTGCCTTACACAGCAGTCATCACAAATGCCCCTGGTTAATGGCTACAGGACAAGCTGGAGGAAATGTGTTATTGCCCCTCATTTAAATGCCTTGAAATGAATTTCAGAAGATGTTTCATGAGCTATAACAAAGAACAGAGTATTAGAGTACATCTCCCCAGAGGAAAAAAAAAAAATGGTTTACATCTCTGCTGTCTCAAGGACTGTGAAGTGTCCTGCCCAAACAAAAAGTAGTTAAAATAACAACAGATTTTCAGGATAAGAGCAAACAGCCAAATCAAATATCTCTCAACAAAGACCTAACAGGAAGAATTAGAGATCCGAAGCATGTGGTGCAGCTACATCAGACACCAGATGGAAAAGTACAATATGAGGCAATGGAACATGCAAACACTATAAGAACTTCAATTAAAAGAATAAATCAAGGGTGGCTACAAAGTATAGTGTTTAAACCTCAGATCTATTTAATACCTTAAACTAAGCCAAATCCTTACTCTAGACTACCTTTTTCATTTCCACAGAAGCTGCCCTGGCACACAGAAAAGTCTGAATTTGAGGAATGTGGATTCTCTGGTGTGTAACCCCAGAGTTGAGTTCACCCCCCAGCTTGTCTCTCCAGGGAAGCATTGATTCCTCTACAGTGTTAGTCACTGTTTGTTTTCTAGGGAACCAACAAAACAAAACAAACCACGCACTAAAAACACACAGACAAAAACCCACTACACACCTACTACAAATCCCAAACAAACAAAAATCTCCACACAAATACACATACCCCATCAAATTATCAGACCACACTAGCCCCGATATTTTTACCCCGTCACATTTGGTCGCAACTGGGCAACAATTTCACAAGTTATTAGGCGGAATTGACAGGCATACACATACACACACAAACAAACTTAACAAACTTAATTTTCTCAATTACACTGGCTAACAATAAAGAAAAAAAAAGCCTGAATAGCAAGCGCTAGAATTTAGCTTTCTGACTCCCAGCCAAAAAAAACCCCTTACCATTAGACTAAAACATCATCACAATTTTTCTTCAGTTGATGACTTTTATCTGACACACTCTTTAGGAGTTCTCCCCCTACTTTGCCAGAATTATTTTTATCTCTGGTTTTACACACATTTTGGGAGATAGCATCAAGTAGGATGGAGAAGAATGAAGGAACCACAAATGGAAGACAAAAAGAGAAATATCTTTTGTTCACCAGTCTTCATCAGAAAATTTGAACGCAGGATAAATTTCAACTGGATCATAGGCTCCAAAACCCCACTTGAGGAGGATCTGGCCACACCAAGCATGACAGAGAACTCCTCTGCAACAGGACTTGTTCCAGGGAGAGAAGCTGAATATCCATTCAGGGTCCTCACCCTGCTTCAGCTTAGCAAAGAAGTTGCTGAAAGGCAGTAGGAGAGCTATTCATGTCAAATAGTTGTATAAAATATACACATGTTGAGTGAGCTAATAGATGTCTTTATATAAAGGATTTAGATTCCTGAGGCAGCAGCCTGACTGTACGGAAAAGCGCACAGCAATACACCAACACAAGCCTTGTAAAGGAGAACGTCACACTCTAGAAAACACAGTCAACACATGGGCAAATGAAAGGCCTCATTGCCCTGTTTTTCTAGGATTAAGCTTTTAATTTATATGCAAATACACCTTAAATCAAGCCAGGTCTCTATAGAATTTAATAAGGATACTGGACTTTTTTCCTCTAGCAATACCACTATTTCTGGCACAGCAATGGTCCTGCTCATCTGCAACTGAAATTCCCTCAGTCTCGCCACTCATCTTGTGTATCTCACGATCTCACATTAGCACCACTTGTATGGCAATCACAGCTGGCAATGTACCTGCTGGTAAACATTGTTTTGAAAGAGAAGGGCAGGAAGGGCTAAGGAGCATGTATGCATAAATACATGATTGCTCTCCAGGGAGCAGGAGTCCAGGAGTGTTCACTCATGCTCTTTTTGCTGCAGTTAGAAAAATAAAGCAATCTGCTGGATTGTCTTAAATAAAAGAGGAAAATAAATTAAAAAGCACATGACATTTTAACTAAGCCCATCATTTATTTATATCACTAGGTGTAGGAGACATGATCAGCCAACTAGAAATAATCCAGCTGGTTGAAACTAAGCAACAAAATGCTCATCCTATTTCTTTCTCAATCTGCTACGTAATAATAGGAGAGGGGGGGAAAGGCAAAAAAGCAGTGCCTATAAATCTGAAGAATTTTACTCAAATCTTATTATCCTACTGAAGATACAATGGTTCGCTTTGGCCTGTAACTGAAGCAAAGATAAGCCTCGCCAACAGGGTGAGAGTGCAGCACAGAAAATGATAAAAATAAACTACACTGAAATTTTAAAACTCTTCCATCCCTGGCTCCCAACTCTTATCACCATTCTTGCTGAATTCACAGCCACACACAGCCTGTCACTTCTAGTTCACTCACCAAAGCTGCTGGTCAGTTCCCTGCACCTACCCTATGCATTTTTCCCTGATGTGCTAAAGTCTCCAACGGATCCCTAATGCTTACCTCATGTGTCCCAAGAATTCCTGAACAAGAAACATTCAGGTTCAAAAAACATCCTATAGTTGTAACAAAAGTTGTAACAGGGTCCTGAAATCACAAAAGACTTTCACTCTGCTGCTTATCTTCCAAAATGCTTGCTTGCTCTCCCATAGTGCTTTGTAAGTACCTACACCAGGTGGAGATACTTTCTCTTAGAAAAAAATGTAATTACTGACTTCCTTAATTTCCTGCTGATTCTTGTTTATGAATAACAGCAAATCTTCCCCCTCTAGTTATCAGTTAGCACCTCCAGTCAAAAAAAGGGACAACCACTTACCAGCTGTATTGTGACTTTGGTCAGGGCTTTAATGCAGCTTCTTATGTTATAAAGGGTCATACAGAGTGAATATCCTGTTGTATCTAGAGTGAAAGCCAACTGCTATTCATCATCATTCTGGGAATCCAAACAGCAAGACTCCACTAGGAAACAATGCTACTTGAAAGGTAGTAGGAAACAACATTTTCCACTCCTTTTTCACTTTTGTTTCCCTCTTGATAAAAACAGAAAATACATTGGCATTTTGCAACATCATGCTGTTTTCAACACTTTTATATAAAAAAACAAATCTGTTTGCAAATACTTATTTCATTGAAATGAAACACCCTGAAAAAATAACTTGCACATTTTAATCCACAATTAGTGTCTCCCGCTTGTATTTTTTTTAGTTAAAAATGCTTAAAATAAAAGTATTCAACATTAACACATTATTGACATATTCAACATTTTTTCCATGAGATTTTAGAAATGTCCCATGTAAAAACAATGAACAAACAAACCACACAAACATCTTGAGCTGAAACTTCACTGAAATAAATCATGCTTGCCATAAATCAATTTGGCACCAGTATATTTAATGTATTTCTCATAACAGCTATGATTCAAAGTATTCTCATGCACAAACACAAAATAATACAGAATCACAGAATGGCTGGGTTTGGAAGGGACCTCTGGAGATCATCTAGTCCAACCTACCTGCTAAAGCAGTTCTACCCAGATACATAGTACTACCGTCTGTCTCAGAAAGACTACTTTAGAAGGGAAAGAGTAAAACTTCAGAGAAACAGCTTCTGGTTCTTTTGACATCTGCCATTCCAACACCACGTTTTTAACATTCCCTCTCCAGTTATTGAGACTCCGTATATCCAGGCTAAAAACAGATGAAACAAGCACTGCGTAACATTTCATAGAATCATAGAATCATTTTGGTTGAAAGAGACCCTCAGGATCATAAAGTCCAACCATAATCTAATTCTAGCATGAAACTGTATCCCTAAGAACCTCATCTAAATGCCTTCTAAACACTTTCAGGGATGGTGACACCACCAGTTCCCTGGGAAGCCTGTTCCAATGCCTCACTACCCTATCCATGAAGATTTTTTTCCTAATCTTCAATCTAAACCTCCCCTAGTGCAACTAAAGGCCATTTTCCCTTGTCCTATCACTTGTTACATGGGAGAAGAGACCAACACCCTCCATGCTGCAACCTCCTTTCAGGCAGTTGTAGACAGTGATAAGGTCTCCCCTCAGCCTCCTTTTCTCCAGGCTAAACAGCCCCAGCTCCCTCAACTGCTCCTCATCAGACTTGTGCTCCAGGCCACTCACCAGTTTCATTGCCCTTCTCTGAGCTCTCTCTGGTATTTCAGTGTCCTTCTTATGATGAGGGGCCCAAAACTGAGCACAGTGTTCAAGGTGCAGCCTCACCAGTGCTGAGTACAGTGGCATAATCACTTCTCTAGTCCTGCTGGCCACACTATTCCTGATACAAGTCAGGATGCTGTTGGCCTTTTTGTAAAGCTCAACAAAAGAAGTTTTATTAGCTTGCATTTGTTGATGCATTTCCTCTGTTTATTTTATAAACAGAGGACATCTGTGACATTTAGTTGGGAAAACAGATTCTGAGATATAACAACTCGTAAAAGAACTTAATGAGCAACGAGTGTATGCAATTCAGGCTTTTTGTTCCTCTTCTTTCACCATGAGGAAGCACTCCCATTTTGATGTCTTTGTTAGAAATGTCACTGTACTCACAGAAATATTAGTCATCTCTTTTATTTTTTTTTAAGCAAGACTAGCACTTAGTCTGTCTTCAACAAACACAAGTAAAAGTGGTACGTGTAAAGAAGTTTTCCAAAAAATTAGAATTTTGTCTAGTATCTCTACAGACTGGAGGACAGGAAATCATAAACATGGTGTAATCCAAACAAATATTTTGGGGTGTGAAGAAGAGGAAAAAGGACACATCAGCATTGTCTGCCATCATCTCACTTCATTAAGCAGCACAGAGAGTCTGAGCAGCTGCAGAGTTCTTCTGCTTTGATTAGGGTTGGATATGGCTTCATCATTTTGGCTTCTTAGACTTGGGGATAGAAACTCTTCAGATCAGACTAGTTACCTGACAGTGATAAAGCTCCCTGATGAATCATTTGCACACAATGTAGCTAAGAACGTAATGTAAAAAAGAATTGGTTAAAAGTTTTTGAAATAAGACAACTTTGACCATTATTTATTGTCTATGTTGTCTATTAAAGTATTGTTAAAGTTGTACTAGGACTTAGATTTTTTTTTTTTTTCCTGCTGCACAAAGTGTTTTTGCAGGATCTGTTAAATTAATGTGGGAGGTAATGAACACTTCAGAATAACAGGTTCCTTTTTTCAGGATGCTGCCTTTAGATATGACTGAGAGGAGATTCCTACAGAAAAAGGAATAGAATAAAACATAAATGGATAGATTATTTATTCTTAGAGCTGCATCCAGCATCTATCAGAGTCACTGGAAAGGTGTGTCTAATCCTAGAGAAATTTGCATCTAGCCTTATAGAGACTCAGAGACTATTTTTCTTTCTTTCAATATATTTCTGACATCCTGTCCTCATATCTCCCACCCCACTTAAGAAAACTGATGACTGCTGATATATTAAAAGATTACTTTAAAGACTAGGATACATGAGGGTCTACAGCTCACTCCATAAGAGTTTTAGGTCCTAAGAAAAAAACAAAAACAATCAGACTTGACAAATGGTTGCATGTTCAGCACAACCAATTTCCACCTACCAAGTAAACATCATTGTTTCGGAGAAAGTTCCAGTGAAGAAGATGCTACCAGTAAGTACACCAACCAAAAAACCCCACCACGCCACCTAGCTTTCCACACAATAAATACACCAAAAAAAATCCAAGGAAAATTGTCTAGTTTCTCATAGGTTCTCAGAGTGTTTACCTCCCAGCATCCCTGTGTCCATATAATTAACTAAACTGTAGATCAGACTCAAGACTCTTGCTTGTTCTTATAACGAGGAACTAACAGGGAGATATGGCACAGGTTCACACTGCTCCAACCAGAGATGAAGGACTCTGAGAAACATTGACTCTTTCTTTCCTTCTCAAAGTGGTAATGTAAAGCAAAGTAAAAACTCAGCAGCTTCTAGCTTTGGAAATTATCTTGCATAAGTTTAAACATTTCAGTTTTGGTTTGAGGCCAAGAATGATTTGTGTCTTCTTAAGACTACATATTGATCTATGCAGGTTCACTAGTTTAGGTTTCTCGATATAAGTGAAGGCCAGAGCATTCTTCAAAGTGAGCTGCTGTAACTGCCTCATGTAGAAAATTGGCTCATAGACTAAACATTGGCAAAAAGCTTACAACAATTCTTATCCATGGATGAAATCTATTAAACATGAAAGAATTAAAGGTGAGAGCAAAGCAAGGATCAGTGGTGCAGTGTGGGCACTTTTTTCCTTTATATTACCCCAGTATAACATTAATAAACATTTCAAAGCATCAAAAACCACAAGTTTAAAGGAAAATTACCCAGTAAAGAGAATTCTCTATCCAATTTCTGTCATGCTTTTAGAGAGTTTTGGAAACGAAATTACAAAAGTCATCTAACCTCAGTCTCAAGACTGTGGATCACATTGTCAGTGGATCAAGGTGTTTACTTGCAGACTTTACAATGGATACCTTTACCCATCCTCTCTGACATTGTAAGCAATGGCCTGTGTATTTGCAGCTCAGAATGAAAGCTTGCTATCTAATTGCCTATTAGAATTGAAAGTGTGGGGTAGTGTGAGGAACTAATCGGAATGAAACCTAAACAACTTGTTGACACCTATGTAAATTAATCAGAAAGACTGATACTTAATTTACACTCAATGAAGATTCAGTTGACACTTGTGAGATATTCCCAGTGCAATCAGCAGAGAAGTTGTCCCTTCTTTCTATGTAAACTTACAGGTCATCCTATCTACAGTTGTTTGGATGCAGCAAGGCTGATGAACTCTTCCATAGGACTAGAGGCATTTTACTTTCATGAATTTAAAAAAAAAAGTAAGCTATCAAATGGTCTTGACAATTGTCAAAATTAATATTGTGATTTCTGGAGCAGAAGACTCAAGGATAAGCCGATCGGTGAAATATAAATTACCGATATAAACGAGGACCCAGGTACAAAAATATTTGATAATAAAGACTTAAACCAGGGACAACAGCTGTAAGTGTTGCTTTATTTGAACAATTTAAATTACTGAGTAATATCAATATCTAATTTCTAATCCAGATACCATGGTGTCCAGGGAAACACAACTGTCAGAAATGCAGTATAAGTTAGTAGTTTACATGTACTGGGAATCTGTCTGCTAAAGAAGACTAATAAAGACTCACTTCTTGTAATAAGATGTTATTGAAATCAGCATCTTCTTGTGATGCAGCAGCTTGCAAGATATCTGGTTAATATCAAATCAGACAGGCTAGCTCATCCTATTTGGTATATTAAGGAAAAAGAAAGGGTTAAGCCAGAAGCCTATCAATGAACTTTCTGATTCATGTCATGCCCTGGACAATTTCCTGCAGACATGTTTTCCCAAATATGGAGAAACCATTTTTCTTCTCAAAATTATACAGATTTGTTGAATGATTAAAATGCCTCTTGCATAATGATATTAGTGCCAGCTACCTGATCATTCTACCAATGTGGTGAGAAGTGTTAACAGTAAAGCAACTAAATAAATCAAACTGACATGTTTCCCTGCTTCTGTACTGATTTCAAAGTGATGCTGTCACACATCACTGAATTAAAAAAAAAAAAAAAAAAAAAAAATCAAACAAAAAACAATACACTCTTACATCAGTCAAATATTGTGACATAAACTGGAACAAGTCATAGAATTGAAAACTAACATCAATCATAAGGACTTTCATTCTGGTCATTGTAAATAGAAAAGAAAAATAAAAGGCTACTACATGATTTCTCTCAAAATCCAACTGCCATAATAAGAACTTTAATTTCCTGGCTTTTAAAATTGTTTTTAATCCTTATCATTATTTATAGAGAGGTTATATATATTCCTAAAACAATATGTGTTGGTTGATTACTTACTTCCCTAAAATAATAATAATAAAATATAATAATATTAATACAATAAAGTATCATATACTTAAATATATTTTATATATGCATACATAGCTATATAGTGTGTATATATCTACATATAAAAGTATCTCCACAATTGAATCCCTGATTTACAGATGTTTTGTTGTCTTTAGAACAATTTTAGAACTTAGCTGTTCTCCAGCATAGTTTTTTCTATTTCTGGTCAGTCTCATGACATAACAGCTATTGCACAACAATAAATAAATGAATAAGACATAAAATGAGGAGGATTAAGAGGCTATGCTCATACTTTGCAGGAAGACTCAAGAATCTGAAAAGATTTGAGCAGATTTTTTGCCTTAGGGCCTGTCACACAGCTCTGGAAAATATTTGTCAAGTGTTACCTTTAAACTTGGCCTATGGACATAACAGCTTCACTGGATCCATACATGAAAGCATCACCCAGTCATATTATTTAATAAATTGACAATAAAAGAGAACAAATGTTCGTGCAATGAAGATATTGTTCTTTAACCTGAGAAATGGCCAAATTCATCACAGATAGTCATTATATCTAATAATCTGCTAATAATGCCCATTTGTAAATTGTGGGAATAACTAGAAACACACATGAAAAGGAAGCACAAAAATCCAGACAGATGATCATTTGTTCACGTCATTGTGATACAACTATGCAGAGGAGACTGTAACAGAGGGCAAAAGTGCTAGGAGGGCTTAAATGACAAAAGCAATAAGCATGAAGCTTTCTAGAAATATGAACACGTTTGTCATGGAATAAGGCTGGGGCGATTATTAAACAGAAGGGTGAAAAAAGAGACTTACAGAAAGTGCTGGTGTTTACAGCAGGCTGAACATAACAAGGGGAAACGAATCAGTCACTTAAAATGAAAGCAGTAGGTATTAAGTTAGCAGCAACTTTGAGGCGTATCAGTGGGGCTTTGATCCAATGTGAATTGAAAGTCTGAATAAAGAGGCAGATTTTGGCATCTCTGCTGGTTAAATAGTACTCAGATGTGAGAGTAACTCACTGTAGTCAGTTGGTGACACTACACATACGCATATAAATATATATGACCAACGTTAAGGGATTTGGCCTTAAGGACACCCTGACCCTATGGGCACTTGAATCCTGAATTCCTTTACTGGAGCATCCCAGCAAAGCAGCTACAATAGAGTAAGGCGACAAGAGTTAAGACCTCTTCTCCCTAGTTCTGTTTTGTCCCATCTCAGAAAAGAAAGCCCACGTCCATCAGTCAAGAGGGCCTGGCCTCAGACAACTGCAACACTGCAGCACTGTCAGTGTTGGCTGGGTACTCCGCTGGGTCCTTGCTCTTCATCCAGGCAAAATAGGGTGCAAAGAATTTTTTCCAAGTCAAATTACATGTGCTAGTTTATGTAGTCTTTAGATGCTCCCGATTCATTCCTAGATTAGGAGATAAATCAAGTTAAGGTGTAATTTTGTGTGTGTAGGTAGGAAACACACTTTTTAATTTAGAGCTAGAGAAACACGTTTCTATTGTCATAATAGATGCCTGTTCTATGGACATCATAAACACATGCTTTTGTCCCTCAGTAACTACACTTTTTATTGGTCCCTTTTCACTGTAAATTCATATTAGTTTATCCTATGGATTCCCACTCATGGAGCCTTTCCCACAGCTGCCAGCTGTTCTTACGTGCAGTATCATCATGCCAGGGCAATTCAAAGGCCTCAAAGAATAAATTTGGATGTGTAAATGCTACAATATACATGCAAGTGGAGTTCAGAAACCTGTACCGTGCAAAATTCCAGTTAAATACCCATGCTAGCAGAAACAGGCCCACAGTACATGCACTTTCATTTGTGCAGTGAGTAGGAGTAACACCTTTTCAATATTTTTGCATCTCAATTTCCTCATTTTTTTTTTCAATCATAACAAAGCTGTCCTATCTCTGCCTGTCAGGAAAATGTATTTTCATTCTTCTTTGGAATTTTTTTTTTTTTTTAAGAACATCAGCAATGAAAAAAAAGAAAAAAGAGAAAGAGAGAATCCTACAAATCATCCTAGACTTACAGGCTCATCTCATGGACTCAAAGCACAGAAATGATTGAAGGTCACCACAGGATTAATATGGATGGATTAAAATAGGTAATCACAATGTAAAAATGGATGGAGATACTGTAGAGCTGGGCAGCAAGAGGGAGGGAGAGGATAAAGCTTTTAATTATTTTTTACTCTGAGGAGAAAAAAAGTGCTGGCCATGATGTATAACAATATTATTTTTAGAAAGGAGAGAAAAATGGTTTGGTTTAGGAGTTTAAACTGCTTATGTGAAACAAATTTTTGAGTGTGTACAGACCTTTTAGCCTTGTTTAAGAAAGCAGTGTGCGTGTAAATGCATGTGTTTGGGTGTGGACTGGGGGCAGGGATGGGGTACCAGCCATTTTCCATTTCTTCATTGGGACCCATTGGATAATTTTCCACAAACACAGCAGAATTTAAAGATCTCACAATAACACCTTTCTGAAAGAGCTGTGAAAATGGCCAGGGCCACATGGGTGCCCTCGGTAGCCAGGGCAGTGCCACTGTGCAATTCAGCCTTCATCAGGTATCAAAGAACAGCCTCCTTTGGCTGATCCTACTCCTGGTGCCAGTTACTAGAGCTTGGAGTCTTCTGGTGAAATAAATTAATTGGACTAGATTTTAGCAGACCTATTGCCATTTAGCTAGAGAAGTGGACTAGTAAGCTCATACGATGTCAGCTCAAAATTGCATCTGATGCCTCTCATTCAGAAAGGGATTAATGAGTGATGAAGTGAACAGCTGACTGGATATTTATCCACTTCTGCCTGTTTTTTTACACTAATATTAGAAACTGACTGTAAGCTTTTGAATTAATCACATTTTGCTAAAAAGGTGTGACACATCATTGACTTCTAAAATAAAACCAAGACTCCTTTAATCCAAATACCTCTTTTTAAAATACCCTGTTATTTGGGAAAATAGGTATTCTTCAAACCACTTATTTGCAGAATATACTTTAATTCCTAAAACTCTTACGATTATCCATGTTTTTTTCTCTTTAACCACAGAACAGAATTGCAATGTAACTGCTACAGTGCTGAGATGCCCCAGCCTGGATGAGGGTGCTGTTGAATCATAGTGAGAATGAATCTCTACCATATCATCAGCCATGATCCCATAATAAGAGTAGCCAAGCTGGGAGCAGAATCAGTGTCTGCACGGCAAGACAGTCCCTCAGCTGGAACTTATTGCCCATGATAAATTCCAGTTTCATGGTTGTTCTTGTGAGAGGGACCGGGCAGAGCACAGAGGAAAAACAGCCTGTTTGTGCTTCTAGGAAAGGTACATCAGGGCATCAGCTACTGAGAAAGCTTCAAGAATGTTTCTTTCTGTATGGAAGACAAGTTCCATGATAAGAAGGGTTTGTCTGTTATCAACATGTCTGTTGCTGAGATTTGTACCTGTTTGCCAAAATACAAATGCCTTACATCAAGCCATCTTCGACAACCTCAAACCTCAGACCTCCAGACCCTGTTACAGACAAGGCCATCCAAAAAAAAAAAAAGAATACAATTCCTTTCGCATGACTGCCTGCTTAGATAACACCCTTGCATTTTTTTATCCCCTGCTCCACGTCTGTTAAGAGGGATAACATTACATGTAGTACTGGACACTCCTGGGTGTAGGCATACAACGTGTGTATTCGCATCAGAAGTCACCCCAGTATCCCACTTAACTGAATGATATACCATGGAGTTCAGTGCATAATTTGAGCAAGTCATATATTATTCTTATTTCAAAATCCATTTTCTTACTGGCTCTCAGAATGTCACCTGCTTTCCAAGTTGTGGGTTTGCTTTGGTTTGTTAATTACTTTTCTCCTTGATAGTGAGACACCAATCTATATTTGTGCAACTTCTTGGTTGAATTATTGACATTTTCCTTTGCTTGTCTAGTTTTAATTATGTAACCAAGGCACATTCAAACTTTAACTCATTCTAAGTTTGCCTGTTGCCACATTTCCCTCATTTTGCATGCATTGTACTGAATTCTATTAAACACTCCATTGATTTTAAAATCCTTACTTTAACATTTAAAAGTTTATGTGCTCTTGCTTGCTGGGATTCTGTAGAATTATAAGATCATTAATTTATCTTTTTTATTTTTCCCTGTCTTCATTTCAATCCAAACTCTCTAACTATCAAGTGTAAATCCCTTGGATTTTTATATCTAACCTTCAGAAATCACCCTTAAAAGCTAATGAGGAAATAGAGTCCAGATTTAGTGTGAAATGAGTTTTCAAATACAGTTTCTCATATACCAAGCTTGTAGGAATGGAAGTTATCCCAATAAAATCAATAGAGATTGTTTAGTTCTTTACCAAAATAAGTGTCCAAATACCTGTACCCCCCCGCAGTGGAAAGTTTAGTGCTACTGAACAATAGTTATAAATCACCATGTTCGTTATGTTTAAATTGGCAGAAAGGTTCTTTTGCAACATTTCCACATGCAGCAGACTTAACGAGTGAACAACCATGTGACATCACATGCTTTGTGTTCCACAACATGCCCAGTCCCTCTGCATGATGTCTCGGGCATCAAACACACAGAACACGTGAAATGCCAGTGTCAGTGCCAAGAGCTCCTGGTCTGAAGAGCTATTCAAGGCAGCACACTCCTCAATCACACTATAAATGGTCTTGTTTAGTTTTCTGCATGTTACATGACCTGCCAATTTCCCATTTCTTTTCCTTTTTCACTACCTGAGGGTGATGCATGGGGTTCCATGTATTGGTAGGGAAGAAATCTGGACTTTTTTCTGAGTGCATTCAGCATGTACTCTCTGCTGGCTGGGATAGTGCCCCAGGTCTTCAAGGACAGAATTGCATTGGTAATGTGTCCAAAGAAGATTAAAAACAGAAGAGTGATTAGGAAAATGAATTATTATTTTTCTTTTCCTTGCTAGTGCCAGCTGAAATTGCTGTAGCGTTACTCTGAAGTTATTGGTGTGACATAAGAAGTAAGATCCCTTTCAAGATTTGAAGATAAGCAAGGAATTACATACAAATTGGAAATGAAGATCAAAAGAGAATAATTAGTCTTGCAGAAAAAAATAGCTTAAATGTGTCACAACTAAGAAACACTTAGAAAAAGACGAGTTGTCTGAGGAATCAGAATGTGAAGGTAGTAACAGAATAAGGAAAAAAATAAGATATTGATAGTTTCCATCTTATAAAGACAGACTATGGACATTTCCTTTAAATATATATTAAATATGTACAGGAGGCAAAGCTTAAGAAAGGTCATGAATAATGTGTGAAAATGCTTTTTTCTGAAGAGTATAAAGTGTGTGTGTGGAATAGGGAAGAGAGAAGTGAAAACATATGGGACCAATTCTATAAACTCTCACACTCAAGTCAGAAGAGATTGCAGCAACACTCAGAACCCCAAAATCTATCAAATTAGGAGCACTATGGAAAGCAGAGACCCAAGAGATGCTTCCTTTGCAAGGGCAAATGTATTACACAATGCTGTACTGTTGCCATGAGAAGGGATGAATAATCTCATAATAAATCAGGAAAATATTAACCCAATTTAAAGCCTCTGTTAGAGTCATGGCTTGGGACCCTCAGCCAGCTCAGGGTGATATTGCAGCATCAAATATGTAAGCACACAGTTCTGAAGAGCTCCCTGTAAAAATGTAAAACATAACAGGTGATGCAATTCAGGCTAACAAAGATAACTGGTTGTTTTGGCACAAAATACATGTGAATAATCCATTATCAAACAGCCATCACCTACCATCACTTACCACAGCTAGATGAATTTAACTGTTTTCTCTAGCTGAAAAAATAGAAAAACAAAAATAAAATAAAAGTGGGAGTACAAGAGGGAATTGGAATTTTAGTCTAAAAAAGAAATGAAAAGCCCAATCTTGTTTCAGATACTTAAAATCTAAGGGAAAAAAAAGGCAGCAAGTGCCTTCATTAAAAAAATACAGCCATCAAATTAATTTCAACATTTCAAAGGAAAGTAAAATGAAATGTATTTGTAAAAAGTTCAAATGAAACTTTTCAACTGCTAAATGTCAGGGTTTTTTTCAGATCAAAATATTTTGGAATATTAGACTCACAAATTTTGCCCATGACAGTGAAAAGCCTGGTGTCTGTATTAAGGTCTATATGCAAACACTGGCTTCAAGCACTCTACTGTGCAACTTAATATAAAACAAATGGTATTTTTCATTCATTTCAGAGGTGGAGAAGGCAGGAATACATTCGAGCTGAGACACATACCAGCAAGGCTCAAGTTATTGGCAGAGCTATGAAGTTGCATCCTGTCAAGTTGTAGGCAACATACAGAAAAAGGGGAAAAACCTGCAGGTTTTCCAAGTTCTGACAGCTAACTTGCTGGCTATACATTCTGTAAACCATGAATGAAAGCTTTTGTAAGAGGTACTGATTAGAAATGATGGGTTTAAAAGTTAATTTTATTTCACTAAATGAAATTCTGAATTGAAAAAATCATTTTACCTTTAAAAACTTGTCATTGACAGAATCTTAAATGAAAAAAACTTGTCTCCTTTGTTACTAAGAAGCAAATTTACAAAAATAGGAGTGAAAACTCAAAAAAAATGGAACACACGATCAAAAAGTACATGATTCTCCCAGGAAAAGAAGCATTTTTCATTCAACTCTTCAAAGCATCCCAGTATTAAAGGAACTATGAAATTAACATGCTGCTACTTGTCACATAAATGACTGAAAAATTCAGTAAAAGAACCAGTTCCTACAGATAGCATTTTCAAGGCAAAAAAGACACTGCAAAACTTATTGGTAGTGTTACCAGGAGCTGCTTTTAAAACGTGACTGGACTAGTAGTAGCCAGATAAGGATTAGGCCAGCTCTGAAGATCTGGATGCTTTTTTCCTGTCAGGTTCCTTTCTGTTCTTTTTGGTTTTAACATACAATATTGTATTCCAGTTAATAAAGTAGTATTTCAGAAAGACAGGTAGATTCTTGCATGGATTTCTCCTAGACATACCTTCAAGAGACCTGAGGGTCACTGCCATTGACAAGTATTTGCAGGGTTCCCACCAGAGCCGTCTGCCAACCCACAACATCATGCAGTTATAAACTAAAAGTAGCCTTTCGGGTGTTATTCTGTAAGGTTCTCTAAGGGAAACAGAGCAGGAGAGGTCATTGTTCTCCTCAGCTTGACAGGCAGTCAGTAAATCCTACAGGACTCTTCACCATGCAGAAAGCTACTAATGGTACCAAAATCGGGGTAATGTCTTGTATAATTGCAAGAAGTCCACCACCAGCCCACCAGCTCAGTTACCAGTTCTTTATATACATTCATCTGTAGAACAGAAATTACACTGACTTTGGAAAATACATTAGGATTTCCCCATACAAAAACCAACAAAGATATTCTTCCCTCTTGTCTCAGAATCAATGCAGAATACTTTAAGATTCCTGGTCAACAAAGCATATAAACACACCTAGATCAGAGCACCAATCTAGTTCCTTACAGGCAGTGAGTTGGCTAAGGGAATTGTGAGTTTTTCCAGTGAAGTCACGAGGCCGTCAGCTGGTGACAGGTGAGAGGATGAGCACCACTGCATGAAGTGTTGATTTTGTTTTGAGTTTGTTTTACCTAGTTTGTTGGAAAGGTAATGTATCTATTACATTTCTTATCATTAGCCTGTGTCTCTTCTGCCTCTGATAATGAAATTATGCGATGGACATGTTCCTCCCTCAAAACTTTAAATTTTCATAAGTTGAAAATATGCTCAGCAAAAGATCGTGGTATCCAGATTTGCATTCAGTAAAAACCTCATGCTCATGGCTACACAAAGTTCCAAAACCTGTAAGAAGGATTCATTAGGGACAGCTTCATTATCTAATTACTACACCAAATAATTGTACATCTTCAATAGTGAAGACAATTGATTTTTATTTTTTTTTTTTTGTTCCCGCCACCCAATATCTCCAGCACTGCCAAAACCTATGGCATACATTCAAACGCTTATTTATTTATGCATATGGCTTGCATATGTTAAGGCTAGAAGCATAAATTTTTAAGAGCTGACATGCTCTTCAGGGAAAAAAGTTGTTCCCCCTCTGAATTATTCTACTCACTCTGCAGCTATCCACTGCTATCCCTTGTTTATCTGCTCATTACTGTGACTGAAAATGAGTTTGTCAGGAGAAATATAATTTAAAGAATGAGAACATGAACATAAAGGACATTTCGATAAGTCAACAAATACACAAACTTTTTTTTAAACCCAGAGATAAAACTTTTTCTCCTAGCATTCATTTACAAAAGAACAATTTTCAAAGCTTTTTTAGGAAAAAATCAGAATAATTTTTACACAAATGCAAAAGCCCACAGTATGTGGGCTTTGCCTTCCATGTAAAGAAAAAAGTATCATCAGAATAATCACTTCTGAAGAGTCTCAGTATTTTATAATTTTAACCTGTTCTAACACTGAAGTGCAGGTCAAATAATTTGTTATTTGGAAGAATCCCTGAGTCTCATTACAAACTCTAACAAATCAAAACCTTTGCCAATCTCTGTTGATCATAGTGTGCAGGTGTGTCATGGGGAAGGGGTAACGAGATAGCAGATCACTCTCTGAACAAATTTTTCTCCCCAAACACCTTAGTTTTTATCATTTTGTGATATAATTTATCCTCTTCCCCTAACAAAGGGGCTCTAACAAACTGGGTCACAGAGAGCTGACAGTGGGTCTTATCAGCCACCTGCAGCCTAGGGCCTCCCTTTATGAAAGCGATTGTGGAGCAAAATGCATGCAAACACCTAGCGATGTAAGGACCAGCTCCTGTGAGCAGACAGCTCTTACTCATCACCTACGGTCTTCCAATTTCAGAACCAACAGCATCAGCAAGTGCTGAAACAAGACATAAGGAGAGAACTGCTTTCATACATTGCCAGGATAAACTAAGCCCTAAATTATGCTGAATTGCACCCAGAAGCAGATGGAAGTACATTTAATTTGTTCATTGCACCCAGACCCATTAAGCAGTCAAAGCCATCATCTTCCTCAGCTGAAGTGTGCAACTGGTCTTCAGACAGGCTCCAACAAAAGGATGGTGGACCTGACTGTGTCAGCCTGAGTTGAATTTAAGTGCATGAAGTCTGCCTGATGGGGGTTTTTTGGCTTTTTTTTGTCTGTTTTTTCTTTCTACATTTCTGCTGCCTATTTCATGCTTGATGAGAGAAAGCAACAGACTTTTTTTTTTTTGTTGCAAGGTAAGGAAAATCAATAAACAGACAAAAAGTTAAGAGCAAAATATGCCCTAAATGACACGTCCTTTTCCTCTGGCTTCATTATCCTGGTGCTCCCCATCAGCTCCCAGATCGTGCTGTGACTGAGATGTTGCTTGTCTCATAAATAGACTGTAAAATCCTTTAGGTTAGGACCTTCTTTTCAATCACTTAATAAAAACATCAGCTAGACCAGCAGCACTACATAAATACAATAAAATAATGATGAAAATGGATGATAGTAATGATTAAAAATTCATATTCCCTCTAGACAGGAGATCAGGAGATATTCACAGTTTGACTCAGAAGGGACGAGAAAAAGACGTAGCAATACAGCAAAGCCAAGCAGAGAGCCATGATTGGAGAAAAAACAACAACAACAAAAAGCAAAACAAAGACAAGTTCAAGGAATCCCTGGAGAACTCCAGCTTTTGAAGTCCCTTGCATGCACTCACAGCAAGGAGCCTGTGACAGCTGCTGCCACGTGTTTGATCCCCTCCTGGCTCCAGTTCTGTCATTTACCGAGCCCTCCTGTCATCCACCAGCACACAAGCAGAGTGTGTCTTACCCCAGGTCCCATCTTTGTTCCTCAGAAAGTCTGAGCCTGTTCGTACATCAGAGCTGTTTCAAATGTAAGTACGAAGAAACAGATACACTGTCAAATTGATATTCTGGGCTTTCCCCCTTGCTTTGCTGATGCTGTAAGAATTGGGCAAACATTTCCAGATAAAAAATGTTTTTAGTTAAGAAAATGAAGAAAAAAAATAACAACTTGAAGTGCAGATTCTGCAACTTGGACATAGTAAGTGAATTATTTTATTTTTACTAAGTTCCTCTGGTTTTAAAAAGAAAAATGTAGACATGTAAAATCATACTGTAAGACTCAGTAAATACCTTCATGCCCTGTGTGTATTGCTAGACTAAGTGGCTGCTAACATATATAAGTATATTTACACTCTAAGTCCTCTTGTATCTCACTGTTGGCTTCTACATCATGCAGGGATGTGGTCAGAGTTTTCTGACTTATTGTTGTTTTCACCTGTCCAGATGTGCGCCTCTCCCCTTCTACCTTTAAGGCTCAAACAGTGATTCCAGCAAAAAGTGGGAGAGATTGTTGGAGTGGTTTTTTTTTGTTGTTGTTTGGTTTGTTTTCCCCTCACAACAAGGAATTGTCCTGTAAGTCACAAATGCCTCCTAGGAGGCAGATGCAATTTCTCATATCTTGGAGACACACAAATGTGTATCCTCTTTACAATCCACGAAATTCTGAGCTACCAGCCACTAACACTGACACTTTCTTATAAATGTTTTATTGGTGAATAAACACTAATCATAATTGAGATTTTATTTTTATAATTTTCATATCAAACCTATTTCACATTTACCAGTCACACATACCAAGAAATTCTTAATTTAATAAACCAATTTCATTTCCAGTGCAATTAGAATACCAAACTTAGAGATGTAGGAGTTACAAATAAAAACCAAACAATCTAATTCCCTCTACAAGTTCCAAAAAATACCCTCTCTAAAACTGAGACATTTTCATTGCATAAAAAATGTTAGCAAAGCTCTAGTATTTTAAAACTTTGGTTTGTAGGTTGTTAAGAAATAGGCCTACATATATAAGCAGCTCCAGTAATATAAATCAAGTAAGTGTAACAAACCCAGGCAAAACAAATAATGTCTTGAAATGGTTTTCTGTGTATATCTAAGGGATCATCAAATTAATAAAAAACTGCAGAGTGTCTACAGGGTTTATATCCCCATAAAAAAAAATATGTTTCAGGGAGTATAATTTCTTTTGTTATGGCAAAAGCAGCAGTTATTAAACAATTGCAATTTTATTTTATGCTTTCAGGAGGAGTACTTATGTACAAAGCTTGTGTGCCGCAGAACTCTTGTTAGCTTTACTTAAGTATGCATGCATAATATATTGTTGCTAGAAGTGAAAGAGAACTGCTAAGCCAAAAAGGTGGGAAAGATCTGAAAAGAGGAGAAAAAGGAGGGACAAAAAGACTTAACGGTCTTTAAATATCGAAGTTATGTCAGTAGTCTGTATACATATATATATATAAAAAGATGTAATGTCCTTTGCTGTACTGAAGTTTTGTGCTGTTAAAGGCAGATTTAGAAAAATAAAATTTTCAGTAAAAAAATCCACCTCCTAGCAGAAACCAAATTCTGATATTCCACCCGATGCTGCTCTTATTTTACCAATGTGTCACAGACATCTTTTCCAGGAAACGTGCCAGAGTGCTTAAAGATCTTTTTGATTTGTTGGACCCTCTTTTTTCTTCCACACTTCCTTACTCACTTTGTTTTTCTCACAGGATTCCTATTTCTAGTTCCCAATCAGGGCACAGACTCGTGAAGGAAATGTTCATGACGCCATCCCCCCCAGCCACAACTTTGCTTACTTTTGTTTTTTCTTCTCACTTAGTTTTATCCTTTAATATATTTTCTTACAAACATATCAAACTCTCAAAGTTGTACACAGTGCTTCCCTAACATGCGTTTTGGCAATCAATCCATGGTGCGCTACAGCTACCTATCTACTGGTCCTCCTCTGCATGGCTTCTTCCAGTGCTCTTTTTCTCTGAATTGGAAAGAAAACAACAGTGGATGTGGTACTGGGGAAGCTCATGGAGGATTATAATCTTGAGAACAGCAGATTCTCCCCCAGAAAGAGAGGAACAGTTGATATCATTACTGGAATGGTAGCACCACAGTCATGAGCAGTCATTAACAGACACTTTAAAAAAGTGTTTTACCCAATCCCCTTGAGACTGGGCACTCGCTAGAGACCATCAGGCATAAGCAGAAGGTTGCTGAAAAACAGCAGGTTATAGGCTATTCTAGAATGGACTTCTATTTTCCCATTAAAATTGTTCTGCTTTGTATAAACAACGTGCCTAAGCTGACTGATTTTGTTGCTTCAAGAAGTTCATTTACCATCATCTTCCTTCATGAACTCCAAGGCAGAACAAGATCAGTTTTCCGTCCTAACTGGCTGTGGTTGGAAAAGTTTGGCCACTGAAGGATCTTTTAAATCTTTTCATTTTTTTTTTTTTTTTTTTGAGGGGGATGCTGAAGAGCAAGGAAAAATCAAGAAGAGTAGCAAAACACTAGAAAGACAGAAAAAGACTCACAGAAATTTCTTCTAAGGCTGGGAAAAAAAGCCTGTGGGATGAGCTCAATCTGCTTACCTGATCAGAAAAGAAGAGTGAGAGGTGACTTGATTGAAATACATAAGTATCTTTGCAGAGTAAAGGCACAGTGCATAAAGAACACTTTAATCTTTTGGTGAAAGGCATGACCAGGGCCTGGAAACTGAAATCAGAAAAGTAATAGTACAGTAACAGCGAGAAATTTGCTACATGCATGCTTGACAAAGAGATTGACTAAGAAATTCTTAAGGAAATTCTTCTTCACCTCTTCGAAGCCACCAGTTCATGCCTTTCCTTAACCAAATCTTACTTTATGCTGTGAGACTGTCTGTTACAAGAACTGGGTGGAATTTAATGTTCTGTTATACAAGAGCCCAGACACACATTTCAGCCCGTTCTAGCCTAGGCAAATCTGGGACTCATTTCAAATAGGAGTAAACTAAGCATTGGAAAATACAACTTCATCCTGCGTTATCAGTCCTGTAGACTGGGATAGCTGACATTGTGAAGATCAGTTCCACCGCTCAAGGCATTGGCATTGCAAAAACATGGCCAAAAACATAGTAATTTCAAGAGTGTATATCACTTTCTACTTCTTCAACCCCCAGGACATAATCAGCCAGGATGTCATTTATTGATTTTGGTTTTAACTATTAATGGTTATAATGTGTTGTAACTGGATTGCCCTCTCATGTTTTTAGACCTAAAACTACATTGAAAATTAGATGGCAAAATTTGGAAGCTAGAAAGATAAGGAACTACTGATTTCTGGGTGACTATCATTTGGCCACCTACGTGGTGGAGGGGAGCCACTGTTTACCAGCACACATTGAAAAAAAATTATAAAACACTCAATTCATGA
Source organism: Columba livia (assembly GCF_036013475.1). Classification (NCBI taxonomy): domain Eukaryota; kingdom Metazoa; phylum Chordata; class Aves; order Columbiformes; family Columbidae; genus Columba; species Columba livia. Next base: position 14,792,071 of record NC_088608.1, read on the forward strand.
AAAAAATCAGAATAACATGTCCAGCTGAAAATGGAGTGAGAACATGGCTAGAGAGAATGGAGACACAAATTGGAGCAATCTGTTATTTAGAAATAAGTTGAGAATTTTCAGGCTATTTCTTTTTTTTTTTTTTTCTTTTTCCCCCACACCATAACAGAGATGAAGAAGAATCTAAATTATTTAGACTGCCTCTGGGCTACGTATGGGGATCAGTATTTTAAAAATCTTGGGTTTGTGCTCTGGGATTCTGCTGAAAGGACAGAGTAAAACCCAGTTCTCTGACTGGTAGCTCATTAGCTGCAGTCCAGGATCTGGGCCATTACCTGTGGCCTGATGATTTATTAGGGAGCACTGTTGTTATGAAAATACCTGCTATGAAAACCTGCCATGGGTTTTCAATATGATGTGGCGCTACCTGCTGCACCCATATCCCTCCCTCTGGGTTCCATCTACCCAAAAACTTATATCAAGCTTTGTGGTAAAAAAAAAAAAAGCTGGGGCTGCTAGGGAAGTGACATGGAGGAGGGCAGCATTCCAGAGGGCCAAATTAATTTCCCTAGGGATCCTCTGCTTGTAAAATCCCATAAACAAAATGTCACTTTTCATTCGCTAAGCCCCTTTGATTGCTAACAGCAAACACATGCCTTACTTTAGCATAAAGCTCTGCACCATCAAATTAAATAAGGTTGGAGTGTTGGCTGTTTTGTTGTTTTTTTTTTTTTTTCTTTTCCTAACAATCTGTCTCACACATTCCTTGGCTGCCTTTAGAAGTCACTTGTAAAGTTTCACACTTGCATGCTGTGAACAGCAAAACTGGAAAGCTCGGTGTCTCCAAGGATCAATAAGCTCTGAGTCGTTTTGGTTCAAATGGGGTGAAGCGATTCCAGCAATTGACAACTGCCACCTCATGGTGACTGCAGGAAATGAAAAGGTAGGTCTCCAGATGATTCCTAATGGGTGAGTGGGAGCATCACGTGAAGGCCTGATAAAATTACACATTGCTTATAACTTGAAGATATCATGGATTCAATAAAAGAAATTCCAGGTGAAATACTGTGAGGTCACTACTGGTATAACACCAAAACTGGATCTTAATATACTATAATATTCCTTAGTGTCAGCACCTAGCTGTCCTCAAAAGTTTATACTAATGCCAGCTGAAATGGTATATCAAGTGGTCTGGTTGACAAAGTAGAAATCTATACTTAAAACCTGGCTTACATAGGAAAAAGCACAATTTAGGCACCCTGCCAGGGTGAGTTCCTAGAGCAGGCAACTGGTCAGGAAAAATAATTCTCAAAAAAATAAGGAAGTGTTAGTGTTCGAGGCACTGTTGGAAATGGGAATGTTCTTGGGGGAAAAAAGGTTTTGAAGAATTTTCTCAAAGTAAGGAGGTGTTTTTTTTAATGCCAATAATATTAGAATACTCAGAATGAAACGTTTATACTTTGGACAACATTAATCTCCATATGCTTCTGTGAATGTCATGGGAAACATATTCCTGAGACCTCCAGGTCCTAATTAGCTCAGAATGCTTTGCTCTGAGAAAGAGTGCAATGTCCTGGGCTCCACTGGACTCCTTGTGGGAAGGAAACCAGCCTGGAAACACAGCAGTTTGTTTTGGAGAAGAAATAAGACTTTTAAACAGTTCTAGGAATGATTGGTACCTGATCAGAGCTAAAATATACCTTCAAACTGGCATGGGAAACCCTGCACTTCTCTCCCAGTCCACTCTGTGTCCCCTTCCATTTCCCTTGAAGGGCAGCAAGTGGGTCAGTCTGCTCTGCACAGGTTCTACTCGAGCCACCACTGATTCCAGTTCAAACCAAGCACATGTTCACTCTGCTGCATTAACTACAATTAATTACAATTACCTACAACTGCCACAATTACCAGTACTGTCTGCCACACAAATCCATTCGTATCATAAAAGTCATTAGCTGATACAAATCTGCAGTGTCCAAAAAGGCACATGTATAGCTCACTTCACGTATTTTTAGTAGGATTTTTCCCCTTCTCAATTAAAAATAAAAAAGTGATAATAGAAGTTGAACAGAGGTAGATGTTGGTATTACTGTGTAGACACAAATCACATTGAGTGCTGATTCCAATATTTAGTCCTAATTACTCTCACCACCTTATCTAGAAATAATTAGTGAAAATCCTCCTGAGAACAGTAGCCCCGATTCTTCTCTTTCCTACAATACAATTATTCAGGCCTTACACCAGTGTAACTAAGCAAAGGATTACTATCATTGCCTACAGTGTTAAAACTCCTCTAGCCTGCTGAGTGAGCATAGTTTTTCAATGCAAGATATCAGGAACTGATTTCTTTGGGAATTACAGACCATAAAACCTGAAGATAAATACACACTTAGCAGTAATCTCAAGATTACAGGTTTGTACTGATAACAGAGGAGTAATAAAAAGAAGGAAACAGTTAGCTTAAACTTTAAGCATATGGAATGAGCATGTATATGGAGGGGGAACTCAATTATTCAGTGAAATGGCTTTTTTAAAACAGCAAGAGTTTCCTTTTCATGCCACGATACTTGTTTTCCCTGCTACTTGTTTCTTGGGTTCATTTTCAGCCCCCACCTGCCACTGGAGTGGCAGATAGACGCAGTCAGAAAAGCCTTCAGATCAGTCTGGCAAGCCAGGAAACCTGGTCCTATCCCTGCTGCAGCCGTCTGCCTCTGTAGACAACTGGTCTTCTCTAATGCTGAACAAAAGAAGCTGATTTTGCTGGCCTTATTCAGTTTTATCTTAGGAAAGTGCACTTACCAAGATAATTGACTCAGATACCTGAAACATTAGCAAAACATCCCAATCTGAAAGAGAGATCTGCCCAACCTGTGCCACTTCTGACTCTTGAGATACTTATCTTTGTAAATGACAACTATCTCTGGTGGCTTTTGTGGCCATTTGAAGTATTGCCTGGAACTGCAAAGTTAACCCTCTATCTAAAACATCAGCTGTCATCTTTTTTTTTCTCACTCCTAACTGGTCTTTGGGAATGATCACAGTCTCGGTTCTCAGATTACAATCAGATGTTTGGGTCTGGTGTGGAAAAGAGAGGGGACTGTGGTGGTGTCTTTCCAGCTATAAGCTTGGTGGCTAGGGCTGCTATGAAAAGAAGGGGAGTCCCAACTCCTAACTCATCCTTCACCTGCATGGGTTTGAACCCACACTGCCTGCACACGTGCTATAACTACCAGCCTAAAGAATATTTCAGCTGAGGGTTTTCTTGTTCATGCATTTCAAAGTAATGTTGATTTGCTTGGAACTGTGAAGATGTTAATGAGCAGAAAGAGAGTTTTTTGCATTAAGTTGAAGATAACACAATATCTCAGCACTTAATTCCACTTGATTGTTTTGGAAAGGTTGGCACCAGCAATTTACCAGTCTCAACAGTGAGCTCTGAAAACTGGGAAAACTATTCCTAGATTTCCATTATTGCTGTGTGATAACCTTGCTTCAGCCATACTCATGCACATTTGCATATAAACAGGCAAAATGTATTCTATAGCCTTCCATACTACACATCACAAATCACTAAGCTGCTTCTTTTTTCTGGGAAATCATTTATCTACTTGTCTCAGAGCATCATTCTTGAAGGCATATCAAGACCTTACTTCTCTCCCTTTTTTTCAGTAAGAAGCGTTTTGCAGACCCCAGTTGAGCCATTTTGCTGTCCCTGGATTCAGACCTCCAAAATGATTAACCTTTCTTAGGTAACCTTATGGCTAAACTCCATCTCAACTTTTATAACAGTTAGAATAAAAATTTGGTAAATGTAAAAATTGTGGGGTCCTCTGACATCTAGTTTGTCTCAGTCTTAGCAAAGGAATTGTAGCAGATCTGGTCAGGTCATGAGTGCAAGCCTGGCCTCTTTCCTTCCTAAATTTCCACTCCCCTCCAAAATGTTAAGCACAATTTCACACCACCCTCCAAGGATATGGAAGTAAGAGAGGTCCAATAACTTCTCTCAGCTAGAAGGTGAAAAACTAAATTAGGCAAAAAGGTACCTGGAATGGGCTCTTTTTGGCTGACCTTCTGCAAGTGGACAAATATCAGGGGATGAAACTCAGCTATCCTGTGGAAGATGGCAAACATAAGCACCCTGTCATTTCCAAAATATATACATTACACCAAGACATATTTTTGAAGTATGAGGCAACAAAAAACAGTTTGTTCAACATTGTCCATAAATCTATGTCTAAAACGCTTCACAGAAATAGAGCCAGCTGGGAGCTTTTTGAAGACATGTTACATTTTCACTGCTATTTGTAGAAATGGGTTATTCAAGCAGATTTCTGAATCCAAAATTTGTTATTTCCTTCCCCCACTCATTCATTATTCATACAATGTTTCTGACATTTCAAATTGAAGATGGGAAAACTCTTTGTCTCAACTTTGTTTTCAAATAGTAGAGTCAAATGATAATCATAAAAGGGTGTAAGCAGGATGCTCTAGAGACATTGAAACAAGCATTTTTTGTGTTTGTTTCAAACTAAACATTTTTAAAATCTTAAGTCATGACAGGAAAATTATTTGAGGACTTAAAGACTTCAACATAGGAAAACAATTTCCCCTCCTAGTTTCAGTGAATCAACTCTTAAGAATAAAGCAGCTATTTTATACTCCTCCTACACCCAAAGTAAATAAATAGAACCGGATTCAAATCTTTCCTAAACAGCCATTTTTTACTACATATCTAATGCAAAAAGTATATGGGAAGAAAATGTATTGACTCTAGTTATCAAGGCAAATGAAGGACAGCAAAAATGCCCTTTAATCAGGTCCTCTAAGTATCATCATACACCCAGTTTTCAACCAGACTACACTTGGAAACCACACGGACTCCAGAATCATTGTACCACTGACATTCTTCTTCCCGGTCTCATCACATTTTTGATGTTGATTCTCCCTCTGCCCCCACAACAAGGGTAGGAAAGGCACAACATATCCCAAACTTTTAAACCACAAAGTAAAAATTCAGGATCTCCTCCCAGCAGACACCAGAACATGAGATATATTGTCAAACTGGCAGGATTTTTCAGTCCTAAGAAGCTCTAGTTACATTCAAGAGAGAGAAATTTTTAACTGGCCTTTCTCCTGCCTGACTTTCATTTCTCAACAAGCTTCACCTGCACTTTGAGGACTAAACCAGAGCAATTAGCTTTTAGCCCTGTCTTTTATAGCTAATTGCCCTTAAGGCAACTGCAAGGAGTCCCAGGTGTCAGCTTTCTGTGGTGTTTATACAACTCCCAGAAGAGAGCAAGCAAAGACACTAAAATAGAAAGTTCTTCAGCAGACATATACTTAAAACGGAAGCTTAAAAAGCCAACAAGGCATGATGATCATTAATTTTCTATGTATATCACGTTAGCTCACTGAATCATACAAAGTGATAGAATTACAAGCAGAAAAAGCTTCTTAAATACCGAGATTAAAAAAAAAAACTCCTCCAATTTCTTCAACCACACAACGACCCCTAATTGACACTTGAAATCCTTTAGCCACCAATTAAATTGTATTTTTAAAACCCTTGAGAGTATTGCGGGGGTTTTTTGTTTTGTTTTTGTGGTGTTTTGTTTTGTTTTTTTCTCTCTTGACATTAATCTAAGATTTCTATGTGGCTTTTTTTGTCTGAAACAGAGGTCACCGCACCTTGCAGGAAACATTTTTCTGCTGACTGCAAGGGGAAAGTCTCTTTTCAAATCAGTATAGGTGAACTCATCTATTTATGCCAGGAGGAATTATGGCTACAGATCTGGTTCTCAATGGACATTTCAATCTGTTGGTTTCTTTTTTGGGTGCCTCCAGTGGTGTCCCAGTGCATGGTGGTGCTGGGGACTGTATATCTCCTTGAAGAAGAAATAGCTGCACACATTGAATCCACACTGCACTGCTGCCATCATTCAATAACCTCCAGCATACACAAGTACACATCCCTGTCAAGCTTCCACCAAGAAAAAAGCTTATATTTCCCAGTTTGAGGCACTTAAAAATTCTGTGAGGCTAGCAGATACTGACTAAACCAGCATTTGTTTTTAGAAGCTAAGTTGCTCTGAACAAGTTCAGTATTTCTGTGAGAGATGACTTGGAGAACCCTGTTACTGTAGACATAGTCAAAGGTGTCAGACTTGTAAACACCCCAAAATTTAGGGCTTCCCCCAGTTATCCCATCACCTGCCTTGGAGTTTTCCTCATTGATCCTGATTACCAGGGCAGACCTCTCTCATTCTGCTGTCAGAATGAGTTCACAATAGTTAAAGTTCAGATGGTATCTGACCTTCAGAGAGATCTCTTGGTAGAGGCAACAATGTTTGTCAATAGCTTCCCCAGATATATGCGGAGATGTCCACACAGCACTTCTGTGCAGGATATAAAACATCTGTTTCCATGGAGGAAAACTTAAGGAAGGGAAAAGCAACAAAAAAAAAGTTTCAGCATTTGTGGCACTGTTATGGGTAGGTGTTTGTGTGTGTTCAGTAACTCACAAATCTACTTGTTTCAGACTAATTAGCAATCTTTGAGTGGTCATGCTAAGCAGCTGGCAAACTGCAATGCACTGTTTTGCTTTGGCATCCATATATCACAGTGCACTGTTAATGCCTTTTTATTTGTATTTATTTTTTTGGTCCCTTGTTTTGTTTTATAAGTGTTCAGAGTATTGCACAGCATTATGGTACACTATCATTTTTCAAGCCATTAAATGTTAACTTCATTTTCTTGTGTGAATTATGCTTTGCTCTTTTAGTTTTGTAATGAAAAATAAGTACAGGTTATGCAAGCAATAACCCCTGTGTAAGCAGCAGCTATCTTTTTAAACGGTTTATTATGCCACAGTCTGGTACTCCATTAAATATAGATTACAGACTGTTGAATAAATGAATATCAACTAAGCAGTCTCATCCTTCTGTACATATCAATGCAAATAATGAATCGTGGCACCTCATGAAAATGTATAACCCAGAAGAGTGGGTCAAGACGTAATTACACATTTGTCTTATCTCATGCTTCTTGCTCTCAAAACAGTAAAATACATTTGTGATGGTTAGGGGACGTTGAGAAAGCTCTTGTGACCTGTTTTTCCTGAAAGGTGAAAAAGTATTCTTCCTCACAGTTTTATGCAAATGTGTTTCAATTTCAAGGTATATTTCTTATAACACCCTTTGAAAAAGGTGCTTTCATTTTCATAGGTAAGGGTCTAACAGAAAAACGTGGCTTCATATCCACAGACTGCCCATGTTACAAATAAAAGAGTAACCAAAGAGCTCAGTTTCAGAAATGTAGCTAATTATTATATTAAATTGGTCAACATATGATTTTGAGGTTTACCGTACTCCATTGTGTACAAAATCTTAGTATACCTGTTTCTGTACTTATAAGCATAGAAAATGTACCTCTTAGTCACAGACATCAAATCTGGATAGATGCATGACTGTGATACTCTTTAGAAACAGATAAGATTAGAACTGATATTGATTAGAGATAAACTAAAATTTGGAGACTGGTATTCAAATTATTTTTCTTAAGGCTTAAGTAGACTAACCTGTTGCATACAGAACAGATTAAGAACTTGAATGAATTAATCATTAGTTTATTAAAATAATACCACTAATGTGAGCTTTAGCTGCTCAAAAGGAATTATCTGCTGATCACAGCTTTAATAAATGGACTCAGAGAAGAGACCATATCAATGAAGTGAAAAAATAAGCCAAACAATTAACATGCTTAAATATCTCATGCCCATATTTTCCAAGACATGTTTTTAGCTGCTGACAACTGACACAGTTCCCCTGGTTTCACTGTTGAAATGCCAATTCACGTTGCATGCGGATAATAATTAGACCTACTTGCTAAATAAATTTCATATTAATGTTAAAGTAGTCATATTCTTCCAGGAATTTCTGTATCTGCCAGAAACCTGGGGAAAAGAAAAGTTCAGCTTTCTAGTATAAGAACTAGAAGAAACTTGATATCTTAGCTTGCAAGTCCTTTGTCAATATTTTGTTAAAGGAAAAGACACCAAATTTTCTTTTTGTTTAAAAAGACGTGTTCAGGCAAATAAGCTAGACAGTTACTGCATATGTGTTTCCTATCCTCATCCTCCCAGCCAGCTATGGCAGCTAAGACACAGAGAAGACAAGACCTTGGTCACAGCATGCCAACTCTGTCCTGTTTTATCATTCTATATCCTTACTGCGAAGGAGGACAAACTATCATTCAAAACACTGAGCACTCTGCTCATAGTCGTGCAAAATCAAGCAGCACAAATCAGCCACCATACCCCCCATATTTGGTGCCAGTTATGTTGTTTCCAGGTAGTTTTCTACTGACTACATGTAAATCTAAATTAGCACCATACACTGGCAAACATTAGTATTCCCATTTTATGGGTATAAAAAATTGGGTCAGAATTAAGATAGATTGTTTAGGCAAGATAATAGAGTAAATCTGTAGATCAGAATGAAAAAGTACCAGTCTAATGTTAACTCTTCAACTTCATAGCAAGCACTTGTGTATTGCACGTATAAGCAACCTATATATAGTTACATTTGCACATGTGAAAATTATACATAAAGAAGCGAAGAACCAATTCATATGCTTCAGAAATCTTACTTGAAACTCAATTTTCAATGATTGAAGGTGCTGTTTATATTAAGTGGTCACAGTTGCACTTTTTTGGACACTCAGTGTTGTGGTGTGTGCTACTGCAAGCAGGACATGTTCACTGGTAAAGAGATAACACTGGAATTCAAGGTGTGTGGGAGTATGGCAGGAAAGAGGTGGTGATTTCATTTGTGGCAGCTAATGCTGCCCTATTTCTATACAACTTCTCAGATCAGTGTTGCAAAATACACCCCAGTGCAAGGTACTGATAAAGCTAGGGTCTTCCTCCATGTAGATATATGGACAGTGAGACTGTATTTATATATTGTGATTCACTTTGTTATGTGTCCAGATATGATAATATAAAACATAAACCCAAGATGAGAAATCAAAGAACCTACCTAATACACTAGTCTTACTTGTTTTATTAGCTAAAATGCAAGGGTGATTCTGGGAGTATTTAAAAATCAAGAGTGCAATAATTATAAAATACGGTGAGCAGCAAGTCTTGTAATGGTAAAGAAGAAATGTGAAAAATAATGGCTAAATCAATAACATCTCAGTCCTTGAGTACATTTAGTGTGCCTTATGTGAAATATCAATAATTATTTATGGCATGCAAAGACATCTCTAGAGTTCAAAAGATATGCAGAAGAAAAGCTTCACATAATTAATTATATGCTTAGGTATACAGAGGTAGTTCAATTCCATTTTACACTAGGCTATTGAAAATGTCTCCAACAAGCTTCATAAAGTACTGTTGCTGCCTGCTTTCCAGATCTGCCTGTGTGGGGGGCAGTCACACCTGCCCCAGACCCAGCTGCCTCCCTAGCTGTTAGGTTCAGACTCACCTTCCCCACCCCAGCCTTACCCCTCATACTCTGTTCCATCCACAAGAACAATTTGCCTTATAATAGCTAAATCTTAAGATTTGGGTTAAGTTGGAAAGAGTATCAACAGTTTCTCAAGCTCGAAGTCTGCAACCAGTGTCCAGGTATAGATTTCAATTTTCCAAAACTCTGTCAGTTTGGCATCTGTTCATGACAATAAATATTTCTATTTCCCTAGGCTCATTGTCATGGTGTGGATCACATGTCTAAGACTGATCACCATTTGAGAAAATAGATACTATGAGACCTACCTGCTCCAAAACAGCCTCTTTATAAAAAGAATAAGTGGTGGTGGTTGTCACTACAACCTTGTCAGTCTGTCCCCAGTGTCTTTGGAAATCAATAGGAGGAAAGTTCCTGAATAATACTATAAATCTGAGGCAAAGGTATTTTGAGTTTGGCCAGAAATTTCCTAATGTCCCTTTGAAGACAAACCACTTCAGCACTTACAAATTGGACTGATCATAACATATGCAATATAACAAGTATTTCTCATCTAATTTTCAGTTCCATATTCAAGAATATATTTCAGATGCTCCATATTTGCATGACTGTAGTGCCCAAAGGCACAAATCATCCTTTAGGCTCTATTGTGCTGAGAGTTATTCAAACACCCAGAGGCCCTTTTCCACACAGCTTATGAGCCTAAAATACAACACTGTGCTCAGGCTGGAAAAATACAGTTACAGTTACATGCATAAAGGTTGATATATTAATACTTCATATTTTATATAAATGATAGAAAAATAAATGTAACTGTCAATAAACTTAATCTGCTATTCATCAAGCTCTCATTTGTTTCCTGATTTTATAGCAGAGGGGACACAAAGGGAGAGATTTGTATTAAAAAAAAAAAACAAAACAACTCATGTTAGCATGTTAGCCTTCTGCATCAGCTGAGGGAGTTCTCTGATGCAATATGCCAGCCAGTACATTACATGTCAACAAAATAAGGGTGTGTACAAAATATTAGACATACCCTGTTCAACCAAGACAATTAACCTGATCCTAATTTCTACCTCTGGAACATTCATAAAAAATTATTTCTGTGCATGCAGTTCCAATATAAAAACATAGCTTGTTCCATTTGCACTCTTTCACACATATGATGTCTGAATGCTTACAAAGTATTTGACAAACATATTCTTATGTTGCAAAAGTTGAAAAGACTTTTGTCTTTTAACAGAGATCTGTGATGCCAGAAGTTACACAACATGATCTGATAACCCAGGACTAACTAATCTGTGGTAGCTACCATTTGCATATACCTACTCTAGAAATACTTTCATTCAACTTAATTTACACTTGCTGCAATCTGGAAGCTTTCTTAAATTTTTTTTGCTACATGAAACAACATTTCCAAGAATGGCAATTGCACCTCAGTTGCTGGGCTGGTTACCCACAATAACCTGATGGAGCTTCTCAACTACCATCCAGTCCCGAAAATCATCCATTGCTTTTGGAAACAAATAGGCTCCTTGTGTTAATTAAGGCAGAGGGAAAAACAATGCTGACCACAAACAGTAGACCACAAACAGCGGAGGAGCAAAGCAGAAGCACTACTCCTTCAGCTCTGATGATGGGACAATTTCTGTTAACTCTGTTATCTACTTGGACACACACAGATACCAAAATTATTTTAATATAAGTTCCATCGGCAGTTTCGTGGTTCCTTTAAATAAAATATGGCACAGTTTGGGTGACTACGAGCCCCAAATATGAAACCTTGACTAGTGCAACAATTCTACTACACATTTGGTAAAAAAAAAAAAAAAAAAAATTAAACTTCCATAAAGATAGGCCGAAGCTGCTGAAATAATTTGGCATGGGAGGATGGGAGGAGAAAAATCCAATTATAAACTGAAGGGTATTTGAACCGTTGAACCCAGAAAATATTCTGTTTTACATGAAAGGGAAAACTGGAAACTTTGAAGAAATTTGGTCTTTGTTCTGAGTATTACATGATTAATTAGAGATAAGACATATTTCAAAATGCTTCTTCATTTGTTTGTAATTCCCAAGAGTTTATTATCTTAACTTGGTTCTATGAACAAGTTTAACCTGGCAAAAAAAAAAAAGAAACAAACTCTTTTTTATGTATAATTTACTTTCTTTCTACTGGGGTCCCTTTTTCCACAGTAGGCTCTGGAGGGTTTTTTGACAGAGGAGAAAGTATTTTTAAAGATGAAAACTATTTTTCTGGTTTATCTACAATCCATAAATGACATATCAATGTGCTTTCTTAATATGCACAAACAGGGTGGTCTTTTTTTAATCTATAATATATTTTTCTCTGTTGCATTTTCTCATTATGACTCTTGAGTGTTCCTATAATCTTCCTGACTTTCCAAGATTTTATTTAGATGCTGTGGCATGAGTAAAATTGAGCTGCTATTCCGAGAACTGCAGTCAATAGGCATTTTTGCATCTAAGGTGTCAACAGCTTAATAAACATGTTTGTTTATGATTCATGACTTCTGAGTATTCCTGTAACTAATCTTTTTAAATATTGGATTATTTTAAAATATTCTAATGAATGTTTACTAAGAACACTCCTTCATTGTGTGTCTAGCCATGTTCATGTTATTTTCTTACAATGTGTGACAGCTCAGTGCCTTAATATTCCATACAAAATTAAGCAATTTAAAAGAAAAAAATCTAATTATACATTAACTGCTTACATAATTTTAAGCTAATTACACCACAACTACTCTTAAATGATTCCTGCATTATTGCAAACTCCCCAAAATGTAATTCTACTGTTCAGCTGACATTTCTTAATAGATACACATTAAATGATTACAGAAGATACTGTGAGGATGAATACGACTAATTCGTAATTAAAAGGGAAGGTTAAGGCATTTAGGCCAATATTTAATGCTGAGTGCGTACTAATTGGAAAGGCAAAGTTCCTAGCTGCCTAGAGACTCCTGAACTGAGTTTTAAAGATTTTGATAATAGAAATAAGGAACTGTGAGCACTGCAGTTTGAGCTGCACATGTGCTCTGTGCTAACATTAGGAGATCATAGGCTAACCCCTGACATTTTCTTCTATAGGACCTGCAGAGACCTTTCATTAGGAAGCTTTAAATGAGGACAGTATTATTAACCAACAGACCACTGTATGCTGTCTTATGCTGAATATTGTATGCATGACTCCTTAAAACTGAACAAAAATAATTTGTTTCTATTGAAAAGGTAAGTCTTGGAAAGACAAGAATCCCTAAGGCTGCTAAAAATATATCTGAAATAACTTTCACAGTCATAGCAAACTGGAAAAGTTGTTGAAGCTGGTGTTTTGGACTGATAAAGAAGTTCCATCTAGTCAGGCAAGCAGTTATGACTGTGATTAGGGAAGTGTTTTACTGCGGGTACCTCAAATTCCCTAGAGTTCTACAGTTGCCAACACCTTTTTTCTTTTTCCTTTTTTTTTTTTTTTCCCCTTAGGTCTTTCAGCCATTTTCCCCCCCAAAATCTCCTGTTCCCTAGTTTTCAGTGGAAAATATAAAAGAACGTGTGAAAGACTGAGAGCTCTTTAATCAGTCCATAATTCCTCCTATTTATCTCCTATCCAGGACAACTTTTATCCTTTCCCAAAATCTATTCTGTAACTAAGAGCAATTGCCTAGGTCTCCAGAAGGGAGGAGGAAATGTCCTCCCAAGTTTGCTTTGACCCATCAATCTCTACCTGCAGTTGTTCCTCTCCTGGTCCTCCTTGAGCCATGCTGAGATAGAGGCATAGTGCCAGTCTTCAGGCTCTGACCCCATTTCCCAAAGTAACAACATTAAGAATCAAGAAATCTGATCTACACTGCTCTGCCAATATTTGCAGACCTTATTTTTCACAGACAAAGTTGTGATGGGCAATACATTAGTTTTATTTTATCTGAAAGGGCAATACATTGGTTTATTGTCAATTTGACCTTGGTTGACTTTTCATTGTCTCCTAGGTTCAGTCACTCCCAATAACACAGCATGTGACCTTCCTTTTCCAGAGACCTTGAAGACAGGCAAATAGCAAGTGGTTTTCCAAATCACTTGCTGTGCAGCTTTTCCTGTGAAAAAAAGCCTCTGGCCTTCCTTGTTTTTGAAGCACAGGACATGTAATATATGGTTCTCTCTTCTATGAGATGCCTCTTGTGAAGAGGCATCCACTCTTCCACAGGAATCAGTCAAAGCAAAAAAGTCCTGGCCAGCTCATATCCTGACCTTGCAAGTGGTCTGAAGGATTCACCCTCTCATCCAACATTGTTCATGTGCCCCTCCTTGCCACCCAGCTTTTTGGATGCTTTCCAACATCTCTAGCCGCATGCTGTGCGCATCTCCTGGTTTAACACCCAAGTTTCAAATTAAGAAAAAACACTCTGCTGCAACCAGTCTGAACAAAACCATTCCCCTGACTCTTTGTTTGGGACTGTGTGGCCACATCCTACTCCCTTTGCGGGCTCAAAAGCACCAATTTCCTCCTCTCTCCATTCTGCCATCTGAACAATTTTTCATCAAGGATAGCACATTTCCTCACAAATGAAAAAGCTTCAGTCCCACGAGTACCTGGCAAGACAGTGCTCTCTCCATGGTTAATTACCACAGGAGGAAAGTAGAGGAATTGCTCCTAGGTGACCTGAACTACCACAGTGAACTAATAGCATTAAGCAACAAAATTCTTAGGTAAACTAAACCCCTGCTTCCCGCATCCTCATCCTTCCCATTCACTGTGGTAAAACAGTGAATGGGTGACATTTGCTGCACTCTGATAAAAGCAGCAGATGGAGTTTTCTGCACCTAACCTGTCATATCCATATCCAGATACCATTTACTTATAATGGCACAAAGACGTTTTATTGCACTGAGAGGAATAGGAAGCTCATAGGTTTCTGTTTTGGTTTGATTTTGTTTGGTTGGTTTTGGGGTCGTTCGTGGTTTTTGTTTGTGGTTTGTCCCCTTATCACCTCCACTGACAGAGAGTACATGGATCTGCTATGGAACCCTGGAGATCAGCCTATGTCTGCACACAAGAAGACCTCCAAGACGGAAATTGCCACAGCCCTTTCACTTCCTTTATCTGCTCCAGAGCCTTGGAAAAGCACAGCCCCACCTTAGGGGTAACAGAGACATTAGGGGAGCAGAGTGACAAACTCTTCTAATGGGAATGGGGATTTTTACTTAGAAGACACAATTGTCCCCTCCCCACTACCCACTTCCACCAGGGACTGCAGCAGACAACCCAACTACTGCATTCAAATCAGGCCTTTGACCTTTCTCTTGTTTTTTGACAAAAGTTAAAGAAGCAATGGAAAATTCGGTAGTGTCTGTGTGAATCCAGACAGAAAGCGCATCAGTACCCTACAGAGCCTGCAGTTTAAGTTCGTTTTAATTCTTAAAGCTCTCACTGTATCCTAACACACATATCATTTCTTGTATAAAGGCAGAGAACAATATTAAGATCCTCAGCTGAAATAATCCTTATAGCTCTGCAGTTTCTGATAAAACTGACAGCTTCTATCAGGTTTTATTCTTCAGAACTAACTTGGGGTCAAGAAGGCACTTCTTCCTGTATGATAACATTGCAAATTCAGTTCCCCATCAGGATTTTTTCTTCTCCCTGATCAATCCTAGCATTATAAGCCTAAATTTGGCACAAAAGATTCATATAAAAGTATTTCTGGGCTGGATTCAGCATCAGTATACCTCATCCTCCATCCTGAACACCATTCTTAAAAAACAGATAAATAAGAGCAAAATCCTTCCCTTATTTTATCTATTGTAGCTCCTTTCAGCACAGAGCATGAAGTCATCTGGCAAGGTCCCAGAGGATTTGGAAAGGTAAAGGACAAACAGCAGCTCTACTGCATTTAAGCTTGTTTTCAAGATGAAATACAACTATGTGCAAAAGCCCATAATGAGATGTATTAATTGCTGCTTCTTTTAATATTTGACTTACCAAGAGTGAAGAAATTCTGCTTCTTTTCTCTGAGTTGAAAGCATGTACTATCCCCCTGTATAAATATATTATATGTAGACAGGACTCTTGTGCTTTTGAACAGAATTAGATAGTGCTAATTGTAGAGAAATGTTTTAGACCAAAACTAAATCAGTTTGATGTTTTTAGTAAAATACTTCATTATCTATGTAAACAAATGTGGTTTAAATTTTCTTTCTGCTTTAACTTTTTTTTTAAATTTTAAAATATCTGAAATCAAAATAGATGGAAGTAATCCTCCCATCAAGACAAAATTATAAAAAATTTTTTGGACATTGTCAAAGCAAAAAAAAAAAGTGGATCATGCGACTCTTCACAAACCTGACCTGAGAACGGAAGGATAGATCCCCTGCAGGCAGGTATCAGCAGGGTTCAACTAGCTTCAGCAGAGCTGTTTTTATTTATATCAATTAAAAATGGATCTGAAATGTACTGAAAGGATAATAATATCTGCAAAGATTTTTTTCATAAATCACAGTTTTATGAGAGAGTCTAATTATTACACTCTGCCAGATGCAGCAAGGCAGGCAGATGTGACCCCAAATTCTAGATGCATGAAAGCTGCATTCAATTATTAAGTACAATTTATGCTTCTCTTATCAGTAGCTCCATTGAGGTGCCTGTGCATAAATTCAAAAAGTGGTAGGACCTGGGCTGTGAGCTTTGAATACCAAAGGGTATTTTCCTCATGGCTTCACCTTTGTTTTGTTTTAAACATACCCTCCTGAACTTGCGCTTTTAGTTTCAATATGAAATACAAGGAAGTTGGTTTCATTTGTTCATAACTCTGAGAAACTTCTCTTATTACAAGTCAAGTGTCTTAATTTGAACTTAAAAGAGTTTAAAAATTAATTAGATACAATTAAGAAAATCATTTAATTATGCATGGAAGTGATAGATGAACATTTGTCACAGCTGTCAACAGGGAAATCTTTTTTCTTTTCTTATGGGAGGCTGCAAGAATGAGGTAAACTGGATGGGTGGGGGATTAGAGACGGGAAGAATTTAATATCGTTTCTTACCTTTGAAAGAGATGGTGATACTTAAAAAACTAAAGTATATGGTCGCCAAAACTGCAGAAGACAAATAGAAAGACTATTTGTAACAGAATGAGATTTTCCTATCTCTACATAACATCACCAGACTCTTGCTTCAAAAAAACAAACAAGACAGCTTCCTCTGTGTTGCACACTGCCATGCAATATTCAAGTTTCAATGAATAGTCTACATCTGAAATGAAGTTAAAACACAGATGGCTTCTAGCTACGTGATACACTGTGAGTAAAGGCATCTCCACCAGTAGAGTCAATGCCAGATGCCAAAACAATAGTATCAGAACACCAAAATGATGCACTCAGAAAAAAAAAAAAAAAAAGGAGCTTTGAAAGCTTTTTACCAGAATGTTCCCAGTGCATTTTAAGTCTGGAGTCTTTATCAGAATGGGGAAAATAAAAGTGATATTTTCCATCCATCTTCCTCAGTTGTTCCTGTGATACTTTCAGAATTATTTTTATTTCCACATAGTGGTGATAAAACCAGGAATTTCCCAGAAACAACATTGAAAGGAAGAGAAGGTAAACTTACAGAGAAGCTAAAATTATTTAAAAGTATCAAGAATTAAATGTTTATTTATTCAAATGAGGGTATAGCATCCAAGTGCCTTTAAAAATCTAGCTTAAATTACTAGCCTTCAGTCATACAGAGACTGTAGCACAACAGAAACTTAAGCCAAGATTTGGAGCATTTCCCATTTGCCTTACTCCCATAAGCTTTCAGCCTCCCAGAGCTTCAATATCAAATAAAGACTAGAGAAGTATTTTTTTTTAAAAGGATTAATAATAACAAAATTTCATGTAATTAGCCGGATTCAGAATTCACCATTGCTGAAACAAATAAATAGTTGTAATTCATGAAGCGTTTCTTATTTCTTTTTTCAAAGTGGGGGATATTTTTATTTTATAGAGGGAAAAGAGGTGATTTTGGTTCTGAAATGAGTAAAGAGTGTTAAGAGGGCTGGTATGACCCACTCCCATATTTTAAGCCGTCATGTTGTGCTACCAAGTGTGGGATCATGTCAGCTTGTGTCAGTCAAACTGTGTTGTGGCGCATAAAGCGACGTGATAGATTGCCAGCCAGCTGTCCCTAATGCGTGACCAGCTGAAAGCCGACAAACCAAAACAACATTAGGGGAAGCTTTAAAGGACAACCACAGTGATTAGTGTGAAGACTTGAGGCAGTTAAATAGTTGTTTACTAAGGAGGGATGGAGCGTGAAAAACTCTTACCCTGGTTGCCTGGCAGAGTCAGGGAAAATAGATGGTTCACAGGCTGTGTTAGCAAAGGTTGTCCAAACCCCAGCTCCGAGGTTGAGGAGTGTGTGACCAGCTGAGGAATAGATGGGTTTCTAGTAGGACTCACAGTCAGAATGAGTAACAACAGAGTGGGTAGAAAAGACACTACTTTGCACATTGTTCATTCCAGTAATGGTAAAATTACAGGGTGCCTAGATGAAGAACAAAATATCTACTTATTAAACATAGATTTAATTAGATGTCTCAAACGGGAGGAAAGAACACATGAGAGAAGACAGCACAAAAAAATTCCCTGAAGAAACTCTAGAAAGCTACCCTTTAGCTAGTCTGAAAATAATAAATTATGCTCTGTTTACATGTTTAATCAGCCAGTATTGCCAGATACAGGTTTTTCATTATGGTTCTCCCAAAAAATTCACTTTTGTTGTGACGAGACTGTAAACTTCCAGTCTTTAATTTGCATTATTCAATTGTAAAGGAATATAGAGAGATGCTTAGAAACCTCTGATGTTTTCATATTGTAAGATAGTTTAAACACTTTTAATGCATATAGTCATGTCAGCTCCAAAGTCTTTCAGAAAGTCTAAGCATTATGGTGTTAAAGAAAAGCTAGAAGGTTTAACTAAAGAGGAAATGTTTCAGAATGAAAAGACAGTTCAAACATTGTTCTCTCTTTTGGAATGCAGGTCTAATTTGCAGGTTTCAGAACTTTATGTTGAACATGTTTATTATATAACTATTGTATGGTTTAAAATCTACCAAACAGGGAAAAAGAATATAGGGCAAGATAAAATTGGCATAGCTCACAAAAGCTTTTCCTGGAATATTTCCACACATTTTAAACGAACTACTTACACAGTACTGTGATGACTGTTGTGTGCTAGAGTAATGCAGCTGTCCTCAGACTATCATCGGTTTAGCATGATTTTAAAATAAATAATCATATTTATGCAGAGCTTTATATGAACACCTACAGAACGAGAGTATAGACTGCTTTCACGGGGCAGACAGATCTGAGACTACATGTTCTCCTGCTGCTCAGACATGATCCGGCTCCAGCATGGAAACCCTGGATGTTCATGTCAGGGGCCCCTGAGAGGACTTCTGGTCGGGTACACCCAGGGGAGGCCAAAAGAGTTGAAGGTATTCAATATCTGTCAGTAAGAACATGCTCAGACAAAACAGCTTAGCTGCTTGTAATCCAAACAGACCAGTAGCTCAGTAAAAAACACAAGAAGAAAAATGTTACAGAGAAGCATCTAGAACTACACAAAAATTGTGGAGGAAAAAATAGCATGGATAATAGGTTTTTGGAATACTTGTTTTCATCAGTGCCTCCTCTACATGTATTACTATCCCTGAAAAATTAATTTGCTTTGCCGAGGTATACACAAGAAAAGTCACAAGCTCATCCATAACCCCAGTAAAATAATCTCAAGCCACAGTAAAAACATATCCTACTTTGTCAGAAAGCCTATATAAATCCCACCAACTTGCAACCAAATTAGGCCACAGTTTTTAGAAAGGCTTCTAATAACTTGCAGCCGTTGATACTCCCCTGAGACTTACCTCTGCTCTACTGGTACCTTACTTGGAGTATCACAAGGAAAGAAAAGTGGTCCATTTTATTTGATCTTATTTGATTTTTTATTTAATCTCTAGCTTTCAGTGACTTCATCATTATCTGCTAGATCAAAAGACCCTTCAGTGTCAGAACAGATTTCTCTCAGTTAGAAATAAAGCTCGTGGAAGATAGATGCCTATCATACTCCTCAGTACCCATCAGTTCTACTGCCACATATTTTAATTTTCTCAGGATAATTTTTAAATCACTACTTACCCCATTAAAAAAGCCATACCTTCCCCTTCCTGATAGGAGACTGGCAAGAAGCTAAGATAAGTTAAGTAGCTAATAAATAACAGTCCTTCACCATCTGCACAATTCTTTTACTTATGCTGTGTTATTTATTTCATCTCCTCTCAGGAGTAGCCATTATACAGAGTTCCAATTCACCCATCTCTGAACCTAAACTGACTCTGACTGGAACCGTTTTCCTGTCTGAATTCATTATACATGGCCTACTTTTCTAATTGAAATAATGAAGGCTTTTTCCCCATCTTCTACTTTGTCTAAAACCTTTCAGTATTAACCATGCAATTACCAGGCCCTCAGTCATACGTATCTCAAACACCCCTTCTAGAAGGGAACAGACTGTCTGATTCATCCACCACTATTTCCAGGCAAAGATTTGACTCCCATTAGTGTCAGGGCAAGCACAGAGACAGAGTTCAGGAGACACACGTTTCATGCTGTAGCCATTTTCCTCCTGCATGACCATGAACAAGGACCTTTCCCTTTTCACGTTTCAATTTTCCCTGCTGAAAACAGACATAATGACAGGACCCTGCTTTCCAAAGTCACTTGAAATCTGCTCATCATTATGCTTTCAAAGAGAGCGAACTTTCTCTGAATATTACTGATATTAGTCACTGGTTTTAACTAAACCAGTCTGACTTGCTGCCTTTTGAGTGTCTTCCAGCTCTTCAGGTCTAATGAGCACTCTTTCTTCTTCATGTCTTCCACATCTTCCTATAATGTAGGAGTCCTTGACTACCTTAATGCAGAAGCTGCTACCCCTTTCCCATCTTGCTCCTCTGCAGAATCTTTCTACAGTGGCTGGCTTTGTTATATGCTCACAGAGAAGGGATGACAAATGCTATGCCTGCACTCAACAGTGGTGCAGTCTTCTAGTAGCAGAAGTCAAGAGCAACTGAGGAACCAGAATGCATATTCTACATATGTGGAAAGAGGTGGGAGTTGGTGCAAGTTAGGTCTATTCTTGTCCTGCAGCCTAACACCCATTAGTGACTGGATAGCACTAAATGGCTTAGTTTCATCCAATACAAAGTAATGTTCTGCGCTCTGAGACTGCCCTGCAGGATAAATCAAAGCAAAGTTGAAACAATCAGCAGTATCAGAACTGCACTGCTGATAGGAACTAAGATGATTACATAGATCCAGCCTCAGTTTTCAGATAATGGTCACCAGGTGTAATTATACAATATTATAACTGTATTTTCTGCTTTCAGTTCCTAAATTAATAAGCTGATGGCTTCAGAAAAATAGTCATAACAATTTCAGGACCTCCTTTCTGAATTGTAAAAAGACATTTATAGCCCATTAATGTATGTGTAGCTAGAGTAATTCACTTTGTGGGTGTTGGCTTTTGCATTTATCTGCACTAAATTCCACCAGTACTTTTGTTGCCCAGTCCCTAAGTGAGATATATCTGCAATCTTCCTTGTCACTTCTTCATTAAAATGGATTGTCATGAATAAATTTGTGCCAGCATTGCTCTATCTTTATTCATCTCTTTACTACATAATCTAAGACAAACTTAGGTTTTCCTATGGATCGTTGTGGCAACCCATGACATCACCTACACCATGTTTTTTGTGGCCTCATCCTTCCTTATCTTTTAATTAGTTAAGGTATGACAAAATTTTTTATTACTTTTTGTTCCGTTATCCATTCTTTCTATTTCACAACAGACTAGTTTCATTAAAACCCTTTCCACTCCTTACATGTATTGCCCGTTCATTTGTTGCTATTTGAAGAAATTCACTAAGTTTAGAACTTTTCAAGGAAGAATCTTCTTCCATAAAAATTGGTTTGACCCTTTCCCACTATGTCACGCTAATCCACATCTCTAATGATCCAATTATTTGCCATAGTTTCTACCACTTAACACAGAATAAGAGATTTATTGGCTGGTAATTTCCTGGAGCTATTTTTACAATTCAGCCACCATTTTCCATTCCCCCTTATTATTAGGCCATTTTAGTGAGAGCCTCCAAACTACAGTTCAGTTCAGAAATCTCACAAGTAGAAAGAACCTTATATTTGAAACTGCTAGTTTTCAACTACTGCAAGACCTGTCCAGATGAAAAATCAGTTTTAAAATAAGTCCTCGGACCTCTTTTGCCTTTAAATTGTGACTCCTTTTACTAACTGCTTTGCACTGTGAAGAGCAATGCAACATTCTCTCAGCTACTCAGTTGTAGCCTAATACTTTTTGATACTTTATTTAACCTTTGAAAATTCACTGGATTTTCATGAGCTGCAGTAAATAATTATGCTTCTTATGTGTTTGGGAAGGTTTTTGCATCATTTCTATGATTTTAAGATCACACAGTTCTTGAAGTTCTCAAACTTTTTTGTCAATCTTTTATTACTTTGATCTTTAGCTCAATAGAGCTGATGCTCTTGTCAGGCTGAAAGTCTGCAGAAAGAAATTAATTAACCCTCTCTGGCCAACATTTGGAACCAAAATTCATGCTTATCACTTAGAAAGCAATTGAGTCACACTTCCACAGCTTCCTATATTCTAATCCTGCTAAAGTTAATTTGTGAAACTAGGTGAATCCACTAAAAATATCTTACTTAAAATATAATCCCTGTCATAGTATAGTAAAATTTCCTGAATGTGCCTAAGAGGCAGAAAGGTCTGTACCTACAACTGAAGATAAATATCTGATGGTCAGTTAAACACCATTCTTTGAACTTGAAATGTGCCTGAAGTTGTAAAACTGCACCAAAAAAAAAAAAAAAAAAAAAAGATAAGACACAGAAATAAACGTCCAGAAGTTGAGAAAGTTGAGAGATTGAGAGATTACTAGTTAGCTCAATTTTAGTAGGCTTTCTACTATCACTCCTCTTATGCTCCCCCATATGAATCCCCCCATATGAATATTTTGTACCATTCATTCAAATGCATTGAAGCAATGGCAAGGCTTAGTAACAACTACAAGACCTTGCACAGTGAAAATGATCCGAGATCACTAACAGCATACAGCAGCATATATTAGGACCACCATTCATCCAGTGAACAAACTGTCTTTTATTAAGATGTATCAGAAAATATTTAATTCAGCCTCTAGAATTTATGGAATCTATTCATTCAAGTTAATATTCAGAACAATAAGCTCAAGCAGTATTTGTTTGCAGCTAAAAAACCCTTATTCAACACCAAAGTAGGATGAATCATGTGGTATTCTGCATGTAGAAGAAAGACAATATCTGTGAAAATATCTACCCTGAGAAAGGTAAAACATAAATTGCATCTTATCACCATTATATTCTATGCAACCAGTGGAATTAATGCACTGGGGCAAAACTACATGTAAATAAAGACTCAACACCATCATCTGAAAATTATTTTGCAGAATTTTAAAAGGCACTGTCATAGTTGTCTTTATTCCCAACAACTTTAAAAAAAAAAAAAAAATCATTACAGATGGTCTGCATTCTGCATGTGATTGGAATATTTCATGGAGTTAATTTCTGGCTTTTAAACACAAAGACTTTTCTGTTATTTACTTTTTCATTAGTTAAGCTTTACATCTGCCATAAGTAGATTTTTCTGGTTAAGCCCCCTTTAGCATAATGTATTTTATCATGTTATAGCAGAAGTAATTTTGGAGAAAAGCTGAATCTGTTGGAAACATCCTGATGTCAGCACTAAGGGAAGGGAATTTAAAAGCAGCATAGAAACTCTTACCTTTCTACCGTCTCAGATTGTCCTGGGAACATCCCATGACCTTCCTGTACCTTTGTGGAAATCAGTCTTAGTGCTCAGTCAGCCCAAATAAGGAGGAAGAATGAGGAAAAAGTGAACAAACTAAAACTACTCTAAGGGGAAATTTCTTGATGAAGAGAGTTATCAAGCTATGGAAAATTGCCCAAGGAATAAAAATCACACTGAATATGAGAAAGGGTAAGTGAACATTGAAGTAAGATATGAAATCTGAATTCAAAAGCTGTTGGCTTGACTTTTAGCTTTGACCCTGTCTTCATATATAGACCATGTGAAATCCCTGTGGGCTTGACATTCAACAATAAGACTCCCACTTATTTCAGTAGTGTGAGCCCCAGTAGATGTGTTTGTATGAAAGAGCCATAATATTCCTCATTTTTGAAGAAACAATATGAAACAGACCCTCTGGAAATTATACAAATCATTAGGCTATCTAACACAATACACTTAGTGAGTTTGAAAACTTCAAAATAATTTGCACATTCTAATTTTTTTCCCAAAAAATATTTGAATGTCCTTTCAGTTAGACATCATCTGAAAATAAGATAGTGAAGTACATCATATCCAGGGCTCACACCTGCAGATTCCATATAGCTACTGAAAATTAACTATGGATACCACCCTTTACATATGGTATTCCAATAGTATAACATCCACCAATCAAAGAGTAATTTAGTCTGTGTTTCTCTAGTTTGGATATTAGAACATCATGTAAGACAGTTAGAAACCTTACTTCAGTCAAAACATATGACAATTACCACTTTCCTCTATCCACTAAGTATGTCATAGAACACAATTATGTTTATTTGACATAATTTCTCCTGATACATCCATATTCTGACTGCTACTCATCTCCTTGTTAAAAAAGGGTTTATATGAATATATGTTTCAGTTTGGAGGGTGTTGTTCTTATTGTGGTTTTAATTATTTTTTTCATGAGGATTGAGTTTAATCTAGAGGTCTATAAAATATTCTCTATTTTTTTTCTCCTTGCTTTTAAAGGGAAATACAATATATCTTGTTCTAATCTACGGTTGCTCACCCATCTTCCCTGAGATATTTGAAGAAACATGTAATTTAATTGTGTATTTCTCCTAAGCACACCTGTATTAAAGCCAGATTTTTTAAAAACATCCAACCGTGTGATTAATCTGTAATGTTATCCTATGTTAGCTTTCAGCTCATAGCCAACATTTTCAGAAAGACAAGACAGAATATTTGCTTTCTTGGTTTAACTGGTCAAAAGTTTGTGTACCGTTTGCCCTTTCCAGTGTCCATCTTTCTACTGCACTACCATATTAACTATTCTCAGCTCTCTGAGGACCACTGATTCCCTAGAAACTCCACTGATTCTCAGCTCACCAATCGAAATCCAAGGGACAATTGCTCACCTACTGAGCACTGTGGGTTTCTAGTTCTTATTTTGGACCCTTCTTCTAGTAATGTGACACACTCAGGCTTGTCCTGACACACCTCTGTGCATCATTGGATGTGTTATTCCTGTTTCTCTGATCAGGACTGCAGAGTGCATAGTAAACCTGGCACTGTAAGGATGTGCTCACACAGGGGTGAAAAATGTCATAGTGAGGTTAAGATGCCAGTCAATATAAAAACAAAGAATACAAGCTCTCCTTTTTATTTCTAGAATAACTTCCTTATTCAATGTACAATCCAAAGTTCGTTATCATTTTCTACCCTGAGTCTTATTTTGCACTTCTAAATTACTTTACCTGTATGCTCAACATCCATGCAAGACCCAGCCATTATCTGCATTAGGTGTCCAGGTCCTCTTCAAATGTTGTCATTTCCTAACTTGTGTGTTCCCCTCTTAAAGACCAAAAGCCCCTTGTGTAGATTCTCATTAGTCCCTTAATTTTCTACAGACATTCCACTTGTTAATGCATTATCTCGCCCTATTTTTGGGCACAATCACTAGCTTGGCATTATTCCCACTGCATGGTTACCATAATTAGATTTCCTATTTTCCAGGCCTTCCTGGGATTGCCAACACACTGCTATGCAGAATAGCCAGCCGAGTCATTCTTTGGTAGTCTTATTAGTCCTAATGTCTTCATAGAATATTTACTTATTTCTGGTTCATTGTCTGTTCTATTTGAACTGTAAGCTCTTAAGCCATAGACTCACTAATCTGTAGAAACATTGCCTGGCACATTAAGGCTATTAACATCACTGGCTATAATATACATTATAAAGCATAATAATACATACCAAGTCTGTATGACATTTAAAGCAAGATGATAAAGCCCTGGAGTATGCATGTTATGAAAATTGTCCTCTAATGACTGTCCAATAGGAGACTATAAAGTCCATTAAAAGTGCATATTTCTTTGTTTCTTTGACATGCCGTCAGATTATCATTGGCCTAGCCCAAATAAAGCCGATGGGAATCTTTCTGTTCAGTTCATTTGGTTAACAATGGTCACTCATTCGACTACAGGAACTGACAAAACCCTGTCACTTAGATGCCTGGTATTCTGGGCTGTGACATTCATGGAGCAGAGACTTAAATCACTGATGTACACATATGTACATACATGCATGCACTCATACACACACATCATAACATGGACAAAGGTGTTTTTTGCTCACAATCTATAATCTACCAGTGCCCGAAACAAAGTTACAGAAAAGTAAGAAAAATGGTATTCAGAGGCAGCAGTGTTCAAACTTTGATGTTCCTGTTCTAGTTAGGTACTAGAGGAACACTCTCAAAGTCTTCAACAACTGGAAGATACAGCTTCTGCTCTGAAGCTGGAAAAAAGATGATTGATTTTCCTGTGTCAGTGGAATCATTACCACTCCAGATAATTTGAAACTCTTCCTGTGAGCTCTACAGTCTGTGATAACTAACTTCTTGACTGAACTATCAAGCATCTCCATAAATCTGCTCACTAGTTTGATGAGGAGGCTCTCCAGCTGAGATTTTAGTAGCCTTTTATCCAAGAGGCAGCAGACAAATGAAGGTATGTGAGACACAAAGTGATGAATTGCATATTGCTTTGTCATCACTCGTTTGTCCATATTTTCCACTCTTTGCATTGCCCTTTAAAACTACGTGTACAACAGTGAATTCTTACCTGATGCCACTGCTCCCCTCTCTCCTAATTCTGCCTGTGCAGGACTTCAGAAAGAGTTGTACAAACCACACCAAATGTCTCAAGAATTTTACAACATCCCAGGTAATTATGTTTTAAATACATCTTTGAAATATCCACCTTTTAATCAATAGGATTCTAAGGACTTTCTAACACTCAGCCTCTTCTCAAATTGTTTAACTGAAAGAAAAAAAATTTTAAAACACTAAAAATATTCTATCAGTTTGAAGGATCTTGACCACAAAAGCTTTCAAAGCTTGATTTTTCCTAGGGCTGCAGACAAATCAATATCTCCTTATTATAAGCTCCACATGGTAGGTACTGGAGTACCAAGCAGAGAGCAAGCCACCACTTCTTAATCGGTTCTGATTAAAGGGTCAGTGAAGTTCTGGATCCTCATCACCTGTTAGGCAAAAAATCAGAGCCTTAATCATAGTTGGAGGCCAGCCAAGGTCTCTCATCTGATATGATTCAAGACACACTGTTGTAATCACAAAACTGCAGTGATTCCCGATATAAATATATATATATATATATATATATATATGTATATATATAAAAGAAAGAGCAAGAGACAGAGGAAGGAAAAAAAATCCCCATAACACTGCTAATTGACCTTAATCTAATGCGATGTGCAATACTCTCAGCATGCAACTGTGGCAGGGACACAGCATAAGTGTGATAAAAAACCTTCTTAAAATGAAATTAAATTTGAAATGGTAGATTAGATTATTCCCAATGTCCTAAAATAAACATCTACATATTAAAATTTATCTTGAGACTTCCACATGCATTAGGGGCTTGCCACATGACACCAGCACCACACATTTGATACACCTCAGAAAAGGTACTTGGACTCAAGTTCATATCTTCATTATTAGTAGGAAAACCGTCCTGGTTTCAAAAGATGAGTATATTCTTCTAGATTGGCAAAAAATGTCCTTTCGTTTGGTCTGATGTCTCCTGTTACTTACTGAATTGCATTATTTTTAATTTTCTTTATTATTTTAAACAACTTCCTCTCACTCTGTTAAAGGCCTAAACAAATTACATTTTCACTTCAAGTACTTTAGAAAAGGCTGTATCAGTTATACTGGACACAGAACTGAAATAACAGAATGTTTGAGACCAGAGTCTCACGCAATTACACTAATGCAATTTAATGGACAGAACTTTGGAGAGAGCAGCCAGGAATTCTAGATTCTTTTCTTTCATTAAGACTTATATATCCACATGTCTCTGAATTCCCTGTCACCTTATATCTTCTGTTCCTATTTCAGCTATAGTTTCTTCTGGAAAAGTTTGTAGTGTGTTCAAGGGATATTTCACCTGGTCAGTCCTTGATTAAATCTTCTAATCAGTTGTGTAAAAATCAAGCAGATTAATAATAAGTTGTTAGATTGCCTCTGAGTATGTATACCTGATGTATATATACTGTGGTTTTTTTATTCTGTAAGTAACACTTTGCTATAATTGCATTTATAGGAATGGATAAATATTATTTTAATACCTTTCATAGTAAATATCATGGAAAAAAATCCCGAGGATTTTCACGTGAAGATGAAGGTTAGAAATGGCAAATTTATAGTGCTTGTTACTGCCTGCCAGGCAATGCACTTTTGCATATTCACTTTTCCAGCAAAAAGTTTTCCTGTTAAAACATAGTCTATAAGCACATGAACCAGTATTTCATCTACAACACTGTTAGTGGTACCAAGGAACGTGTTATCAGCCCAGTATATTCTTTTCTGAACAAACGTATTTTCAACACTATTATGGCCAAGTCCAGTAGCTTTTATATAATTATATATACAAATATATAATTTTATATATATGAACCCACATCTATATGCTTTTCCCTTGCGATCACTTCGATACCTTTGCCTGCTGTTGTCCTCTCCTTGTTATGGTCAGATGTAGCTACCTAACCAAACCATTCTGTGTTTCAGTAACGCTCTTAACTTTTAGTTCAAAGATCTTCATTGTTGCTTAGTTTTGGACATTATAGCTGAACTTAGGGACTCTGCAAAGCCTTTATAATGCTCTTACAATAATTAATAAAGCTTTTATTCTTATCATGCTATTCATAGCAAAATACTTAACTTTTATTTGCCTAGATATAAAAAGAGGATAAAAGCCACTGGGTTGATTTTCAGAGCTGCTGAGCAGCTAGGATTGCCACTGAATGCAGACTTAGCTGCAATCATTGTGAAATAAGCATCCCATTTACAAAACAAAACAAAACAAAGCGCATCAGGAGAAGGGCTTTACTTGTATAGTAAAGTTGGGACAACCTGTGCTGGTTGCCTTGAAAAAAATAAGATTTAGGGAGTTATAAAGATACTAGCGGAGAAATACGGACCCAACCAAACTAAATGATAAAAGCACCATTACAGTGAGGACAGGATTTCTCCTCCTCAGGATTTTGGTTCAGGAAAATAATACATCCTTCAATCACAGATGCTCAGTTTACCTGGTCTATATATGGTGAAAACATTCTTTGTTGGGGCTATATAAGATTAGACCTGGATCCAAACAAAGATATCAGAAAGATGCCCTTGTGCCTTTGGTGAAAGTTGGTCTAAGCCTATCATCACTGTGTGTTAATCATTTTAAAAGACCTGGCTACATTTGTCCTGTCCTGTGCATTTTAATCATTTACACTGTCCTTAAAGCTCAGAGATTATCTAAAAAGTTGTATTCGTTTCCTAGAGTTTCCTCTTTACCTCACTCATCTCTGTCATCTTGTTCTGTATGTTTTCCTCCTTATAACCTACTAAAAGATGGGCCTTCCAACAACTTCCAACAGTGCACATACAATAAATGGTTTGTTACCTTTCATATTACTCCTACTTTTGGTCTAGACTGATGCTGTACTAGATGCTCTGAAAATCCAGACTAGAAAGGTGATCTTGATCACACAGAGTTTACAGTGTAAATAAAATAGACATATGAAGAAGCAGCAAATAACCAGTAAAAGAGTACAAGGCACTGTAATAGAAAATCGTTTCAGCCAGCATATAACCCTAATGATTATGTTTTTGCAAGAATGCCAGCAGAGGAAGGCTTTGAAAAGTCATCTGGAGAAGAACAGCAGGGTAGCTCCCCCCATCTCAGTGTGACCCAGCATGGCAGAAATCTCAAGGGTTTCTTATGTTTGTTTTCCAGAAAGTTAACAGTGCACAGCTGAGATCAAGTTGATGGACTAATCAAAAGAAAGAAATGACATCTCAATAATAAGCAAAGTATGTGTTACAGATAGACTACAGAAAAGCTTTATACAATTCTTGATACACTGCATTCTTCTTCACATTTTACCCAGAAGTTTCTTTCAGTAGTAGGTAAGAGGAGAGATCTTCATTTAGCAACATTGCTCATACTCTATTTATGGATGTCCTATCCACTGTGGGTACTAGTTAGTTGTTAAGGTTATTTTCTCTTATAACAATGTATGTTAATCTCTTTCTAGAAGAGGAATATTTTTTAAAAGAAAGTATGTGTTGCTTTCTTTCATTGACTTTGACTGAGATTCATCTTACAACTCTTTTTCTGCTAATTTACAGACAGGTTTTTCCAAACAAGGTCTATGCTACCCATTCCTGCAGGCTTGCAGTAGACCTAGACTTCTTTTTTTTCCCCTTCCTGGTGGAATGACAATTCCTACCCCCAAACCAATTATCTTTCAATTAGCAAGTAAAATTAATTTTCACACTTCATATGCTAACATGAGAATGACAGAAATGCGTAACATTTGTTAAATCTGTCAGTGTTAAAGGAAAAGGGACAAATCTGACACTAGATTTTCAGAAGAGTTTAGTGTCTCAAAGTGAAATGGTAATTTGACAAAGATGCTCTGTGTCCAATTGTGTTCAGAAAATTATAGAGTTCATATAGAAAGCACTTACTGGTTTACCTTTGAAAGAAATCTTGTTGAAGATTCAGAAAATGGCTTTTGTCTGGCATCTGATACTTTGCATGTCTGCTTTCTTACAATGAGGGGGAAGAAAGTCTGAATTAGAGTTTATGCCCAAAACACAATCAATAAAGAGTGAAAAAAACAACATTTTGCAATTCCACAGGGACTGGAATCTAAAGTCTTTCTAGTAGAACTCAAAGCCAAGTTTTTGGTGGCCTTTTATATGAATTTACCCATGTGGATTCCTTGGCATCAATTAATAAAACTGAGGTCATGCCTCAGTGTTTTTCTGGCTAGCAGCACTAAGAAATATTACCCTTTATTTCCCCTGCATTATTTCCTTAAAATAAGAAGAAACTTAGCATCTTTGAGGCCAAATGTGTCAATACAAATTGCTTAACAGTTTCCAAAACATTTTGTGGTAGTAAATGCAAACTAGGAAAGATGGAAGACTGAAACTAACAAATTCCTATATGCCATATTTTTAAGAAACAAAGATCAAATTTATCCCTTATTTCTGATGCAGCATTAACAACTTCATGATATTTCAAAGGATAAACATTAATATTATGGTTTGATGAAAAGAACTTTTACAACTAGGAAAAAAAACAAAATTGCTATTGCTTTCATTATTTTTTGAGATTTATCTAGAGACACAGAAAGCCTTTGAACATTTGGCATAAACTTGTCAGATACCTCTGAAAAACTTCAAATGAACACAGGGAAATGGAACACAGTAACACAGTTAGAGGCAGCATAATGCAGAATTATCAAGAATCCAAGCCAGTAAGCACGGAAGTTGCAGCTCAACGCTTCCTTCTTGAACTGAGGCACCCAGAACTGGACACAATATTCCAGATGCAAGAAACAAGTAGAAAAAAGTATCTCCTTTCATGTTTCAGAACTATTCCTAGAGGTATTTTTGCTGACATTTCACGAATCAGGCTTCCAATCACCTCTGACATCTTTGGCTCCTACTGTTTACACACAAAATTACAAGATTTCTAGGGTCAGTGCAACATTACAGAAACTCTTAATTTCTCTGTGAGGTGAAAACTCAACACTGCTGTTACTGAAGACTCTATTTTAGTAACAAAACATGTCATGCTTAGATTGCAAAACAGAAAATGAATATTCTTGTGTTACTCTGATGTTAATTGCCACCTTCTCCCTGACTAGATGGCAAGTGACCTTTATATGTTGTTACTAAGTGGAAAGATAATTATAATGTTTTTTTAATTGATTTGTGAATTATTGAACAGGGTTATGAATGCTGACCCCTTTAAGACTGGAAGAATCGATTACATACTGTTTTCTCTTTAGTATTTTGTGTTATTCAGTCTCATGCTCCTGTTTACATGCAGTCATTCAAATGATATCTGGAAACAGGAATGCAACATTACCATTTAGATCAATTTATGTGAAATGTGAACCTGTGGAAATGTTTTCAGGTGCAAAACCCCAAATTTTTGGGGGAACACCTAATAACAGACTATCATATGCCATTGAAAAAAATTAGTGGATCATAAAACTGTAGGCTTGGAAAGCACCTCAAGTGCTCATTTCATCCCTTCTGGTAAACCACAGCAAGATTATCCTTACCCAGGTCATTTCTGCCATGTTTGTCTATGCAATTCTTAAGTACTCCTAACAATAAACAACACTCCGTGCCTTCTCTCTGTAAGCTCTTTTAGTGCTTCACAATGCTTACTGACACATGTCTTTCCAGACTGCAATTTCAGCTTCCCTTCCTGCAATTTAATTCCTATACTTCTAAGAGAACAACAGAGTCCTCGATAGCTATTCAAACAGAGTAAGGGTTTTTTTTTTCCAATCACCTTTGCAACCACCTTGTAGTACTTTCATCAGAAAATCATTCCTTATCTTGCTTTTGTGAAAGTGATGGGAGAAAATATCAGAAGGTTTCCTATGGTCAAAATAAATGACAACATATTTTTTTCAGGTACCAGCTGCTAGGAAAGCCTTATTGACCAAGTAAGTTACTTTGATGGAACTGGGCATTGCTATTGCTCTTTCCTGTTCCCAGCATGGTAAACTCTGTGTACTCCCTTTTATTACCTTCAGTAATATTGTCTTCTCCCCTGACATCCTCCTGGAGTTATTATCACTTTATCAGAATGAAACCTTCAGAGTCTTCCTTTAATAGTTTCATCTGCCTTCTACATAAAAATTATGGGTGTTGATGTAGTCCATTCTCAACTGATATCTAGGTAGTCAAAAACCCTTGCCAATATGAAATACTGTGCTCTGCTTTTGTTTTTCAGCTGTTCACAAAGATGTCTTTTACCTGATGTCCTAGTCTTGATCCTTCAAAGTAAACTCTCACCTTGAAAGAGTTCATGGGGTGTCTATGGTTCCTTACCAGCCAGAATACCAGGTGATATACAGTAAATATATTCACATGGTTGCTTGACACACACAAGTTCTCACCCTCCCTCATTCTTCTACTGCCTGAATAAGCTCTAGCCACTTATTATAACTACAGAAGTTATTTCAATTATTCCAATAAACCTCAGCTTTTATACTTAATTACTTAAATCAAATCATTATTTTGGGTATGTATAAGAAATTCCAGGTCATTTATTAATTAATGACCAGCTCACTACTTTCTTCATCCTTTCCTAATAAACAGGAAGGGATTCACATTTCAACAGTTTTGCTTATATAATGACAGACAAGCCATTTTCCTTCTCTTTTCACTGTATTTCTGTCTTTCTTATACATTTAAATACCAGGGCTTTTCAGAGGAGAAATTAGTTTTTTCTGTGGCTGCCCAACACCAAGTACAACAGCATCCTAACTTCACTTATGGATATTCCAAAGCTTCTGCATAAAAAAGTATCTATTGCTTTCCTCAAAAATAGCAGAGTAGTCTGCTTACACTTTCATCCTTCCATACTGAAAAATCTCACTGCAGTTGAGTGTGAAAGTTTAGGTAATTAAATGATTTTAAATAACTATGTGCCTGTGTGCTGTCATTTCCTTAGATGTCTGTAACCAAATTTTAGCGTTCAGTGGAAGTAGCACATCTGTTTTTCAAGACAATTAAGTTATTAGATACAGATTAATTCAATAAGCCCAACAGATGATATGAGCATTTTGAAGTATAATCAATAAACCTAGAATGTGAGAAATGGAAATTGTATTTGGAAGATTAAGAAAGCCTGCCATTGAAAGATTGATTTTTACATAAGTGGTTGCTTTAATCGGAATTCCTAAGGGGTCTCATGCAAAAGCTAATTAATAATATTGGTTAGAAAGAAATATGAAGGAAAAAGAAAAATATTGAAAAGCCAAGTTCTTAGCTTCCCTTCCAGGTGCACCAACAACTGTTGTCTTACTTCACAGCTTTCAGGAAAATAAAAGCAGCTGTTCCCTTGCATCTATGCTATCGGATACTGTGAATTCTTCAAATTTATTTTAGCCAGAGTTCAGATTAAAAGCTGAAAAGACACGTTTGAAGGAAAATGAAATGGTGTTACTCTACTACAAGCTTAATATCACAAATTAAACAGACTCTGACGATTTCTGTGGGAAGGAGCATGGGAAATCACTGTTTTCACAGCATATCTTCATATCTCAGCACAGTCTGGCAGCTCAGGTTTTTTGGGATCCTTAACAGGCAGTTTGAATGAAGATCCCAGTTTTGGAGACCAACATGCTCAGCAGCTAGAGGCCTTCAGTGCCCAAATGAAACAGTTTATTTAGCAGGAGAGATGCAGCTGACAGAGGGCCAAATTACTCAAGGCTGTAGAGTGGAACTGTTTCATGATCTGATTTACACAATGAAGGAACTGCTCTAGAGGACAAGCAGATTCTCAGGTTGTTTCTTTGTTCTGGAAGTGTTGTGTTTTTTTTTTTTTCTTCAGGGTTTTCTCATTCACAAACAGCTATTTAAAGAAGTAAACCCCTCAACAGCTAAGAACACCTTCAGCAAGAAAAGAAGTTTAAAAGTATGGGTCTTATTCTTCTTTTTGTATTAGACTAATGAATATGAAGGATCTTCCCCCTAGGCAAATAAATACTTTAAGGTATGCATTATCATCTTCAAGCAAGACTTTGGGGAGATACAGAAAAGGCAATGCTGCAAGTACAATAGTTGAAGCAGATAAACTGACTTGAAAGAATCTTCTTTTTCTTTTTTCTTCTAAATCTAAGGCAAAAAAGAAGGGGAAATTTATCCACCAACTCTATAAATAAGGTCTCTGGGAGTTTCTTCTAAAAGCAATCAGATTTTCTTTATTTAGCTGCCTTCAGTGTCAACAAATGCTGAATTATGCATGGAGGCTATGATATTGTGATATTCACTTTTAGCGACCTTATTAAAAACAGAGAAATCAATATGGATCACAGAACTGAAAAATGCTAGATAGCTTGGTGATCTGAGAAAGCAGCAGAAGTCACGTTAAAAAAGTCAGTATTAGATTTGATTTTGAAGATTAAATGAGCTCATGCTTCAGAAACTTTTTTAAAAACGGCTGGTCTGCATTAAAAATTAAATAAAAACACCTTTGAAAAGGCCTTCCTACTTTTGTTCCTTGTTACCACCGCAGTCTCATTAACTTTGCCATTGACCTTAATTGAGTTCCTTGTTTGCCTTTGATTTGTCCTAACAGTGAGGACCAGGAATAAAAACTCTGCTGCAGGAAGTATCTCCCTATTTGAGGCAGAGCACCTTTGAGGGTTCACCCTTATCCTGTGTCACAACAGTTAAGTGAAAATACATTCTGAAGAGTTTTATCCTATGAGCTACTTTTGTCTCCTTTCAAATCCATTTTTACCTTTGTCCTCCAGACGTGCTGTGCCAAAGAGTTCCACAACTGAATTAGTTGCTTTAGTGGAAAGGTAATCTTTGTTTGCTTAGCCTAGTTACCTTATGATTGCATTGGTTCCTAGTTATTGTGTTGTAAGACAGTGGACACTCATTCTGTGTATGTGTTTTCCATGGTATTTCGTTAATTTCTATGATTTCCTCCATTTCTTTCTGCTTATTTTACTCAATGTTTGTTTGGTCTGTCTACATATGTAAGTCGTTCCATCTTTTCGATCTGCCTTTTTGCCCTTCTTTGTACTTTTCCTAATGCTGCTAAATCCTTTGAGATGAGATGGTGAGAGCTGTGTTCAGTATTCAAGACATGCCATAGATTTCGACAATGGCACAATGATATTCTGTCGTTTTTTGTCTAATCCTTTGCTAATAACTTGCAATATTTAATTTGACAATTCATTAGCTTTTGAGATCTGAGCTGAGGTTTCCAGTGAATTATGCACAACCAATCCACCATAACTATAAAAAAAAAAGCTTTGTCCACATTATAATAAAATACTCAGATTGCTATAGATTAGAGCTAAAATTTTACAACCACCTACTCAGAATTTGTAATACACTCAATAGAGCTCTATATCCTTATCCATGGAATAATTTTCAAAACTCCAGCACTGAAATAAGGGAAAGAATAGAATAACTCAGTGGCTCCAGAGAAGAGGTGAACTAGAGATAGAGCTGTCAAGAGCATAAAAATATAGTACTATACACCAAGTCAGTAGTAAATCAGAGAGAAAAAATTACTGAGTTAGTAAAGACAGTGGGACATGGGAGATGTTAGAATAATTAGTTAATTAAAATGCAAAAGATAAGTCTGACTTAAAGAAATGAGGAATAATTTGAGATATTGATGATACTTGGCCACTTGAAACATTTCTGATTTATTTAAATAAATCTCCAGATTCCAAAATACGGCTGTCATCGATACACGTCATGGCTGAACTCAAACTACTGTCCTTAGACTTCTTTTCCTGCAAATGGTTCTGTTGCCAGGAGGGTTAAAATCAGATGTTGCTAACATACTCTTTTATAACCTCTCAAGCAGAATTCTCACATCAAATCTTTAGAGAAATTGCAGTGGTATCAGGTAAAACAATGAGTTAAATGTATAGACAAAAAAGGTACTGTTTTGCACAGTAACAGCACTTTCAGCATTATACCATAGTCATAATATCGACCTTGTGTGTTTTGTCCCTATCCAAATCAACACAGTAACTAAAGTTGGAAGTTTCCTTTGGGTTGCCTTTGTTTCACCAGTTTATAGCGTATTTTCCCAATATGAAATAATAAACTGTGAGACTAAATAAGCTCTTTTGTCTTAACTAAAAAATATTGCATTCAGATCAAGCCTTTGACAGATGAGGAGAGTCTCAGTCAATGAGCATTTAAAGAACTTATCTGAGACTTTTCATGAAAATTTTACTTCTAAGCACAATAAAAACCTGAGCTAAAGCCCAGATAAACTAATGGATTTTGTGGAATTTTGTAGCCTTTGGATAATGCCTTCAAACATTAACCATAGTTTAATTAAAAGTAACTCACTTTGCTTTTATTTTTTTTCTCTAATCTAGCATGGTCTTGAGAAAAAAATGCGAATAGTTCAGCA
This sequence comes from Columba livia, assembly GCF_036013475.1. Classification (NCBI taxonomy): domain Eukaryota; kingdom Metazoa; phylum Chordata; class Aves; order Columbiformes; family Columbidae; genus Columba; species Columba livia. Next base: position 14,828,955 of record NC_088608.1, read on the forward strand.
TTTAGGAAGCATAGAGCTTTCCAACTTTGATTTATCACAGATTTTTTTTTCCTCCCCAGAAATGAGCCAATAATTACACAATGAGTCAGAAACCTCATTCCTTCATTCACTTTTTACCAGAGTGATGTCCAACATACGTCTCCAAGAGTGCAATCTCCTCTGTTGGAAGCGCTACAGAGAAAAATTCTGATTCCAGCATGCAACAGTTACATATCTGGCCTCAGGCAAAACTACAGCTCTGCACCTCAGCTTCCGCAACTGCATTAGAAAGCCTCTACCTCAAGGGTATTGTAAAGATTCATTCACTAATGTTGATTGGTAGGTACCATACAAGCAAAAAGCTTTACCAGAACAGTTGTGATAATTCTTCTGGTAATGGTGATATATAGTGAGATATAAGTATTTTGTCCATAGGTGACTCAGTTGACCACTAGGAGAATGATGCAAATATCTTGATTAATTGCATGAAAATAGTTTACTAAAGATTTTTACAGAAGTGTTCAAAACTTGCTACCAGAATTATTAATCAGAACTGCTAAGCATACCAAGTCTTCATGCACAGCAACTGATACCAAAAACTTCAGTCAAGTTAATAAAATAAATTATTATCTTGGGGGGCTTGAGAACTAGTTGAAAGAAGTGACTTTCATGTAGACTTTGTAACTTGGAGTGAAAACACCAAAAAATGACTGATTTGTCCTGTGAAGGACCTAGTCTTCACTCAGCTAGTAAAGGACAAGAAAATGATGAAGAGGATCTGCAATAGAGCTATCAAGCTCTGAGTGTAACAGGTTAAAAAGACAGATAAAGTAACTGGCTAACTGATATTTCTCACTGCAATTATTGCTTTAATAAGGGTTTGCCTCATGAACAACCACTGTGTGTTCATGTCTTCTAATGAATATTTATAATATGTGGCAAAAGAGATATGTTTCTGTTATCATCAGATCTCTTTGAAGGTGTATGCAAGTTAATTTGTCAGTCAAAACAGAAAATAATGGAGAAGATTGTTTTCTCTTTGCATATCATGAAAGCATTGATCCACAAAATGTTTTAATGAACAAGAATAGCACTTACCTTGACATTTGTGAGTATATTAAAGATTGCATGAATAAATAACAGGAAATAAACATAACTTTAAGAACTACAACTGAACTGAAGCATGACAATTTAATTTCCTTAAGCCTTGGATCTTCTAGTTATTTGCATCGATGACACATCAGAGCCTCTAGGACTTTGTTCTTGGGTTTGACTTCTTCTTGTTATTTTGTTTCTGTGAGCTACACTCTATGGTGTTTTTTAGAAGCAAGTCATTTGCAAAATTGATCCCCTTTGAGATTCTTCCTTTTCTTGTCAAACAGCAATATGTTATAACAGAGCTGCAGAGAGCACTGATTCCTGCAGTAAGCAGCTTGAGAAAGCATACTCATGAAGTATGAAGGCTCACAGTTGGGTGCATTCAAAATTCACATAGATGGATGTGTTTATATAGTATATTGTATTTCTACATCATCTTTCAAGTGAGCACAGCCTTACATATTCTAGGAACAGAGAAGGCCCTCTTCCTTACTTGTAGGAAATGTTTGATTCTCCAGTAAACATGACCCTCTGAGCTGCTAAACTGGGCCCTGTGCTTTCCCTCAGCATCTTTTGTTATTATGCCTTATTTTGGATCCTTTCTCTCTTCATGGTAAAAAATAGTTTCACCTTAGAATGGCTGCATTTTATTATTTCTTTGGGCTGATGAAATAAGAATGAGGCAATAGACAGGTTCCATCTATTTATTATATTCTTAACACAGAGTTATCAGCCTTTGGTAATAAGTAACAGTCATAAAGCAGGCATGCACTGCATCAGAAGTTGTATACTTCTTCGGGTAACTGAAGAAGATATACACTAAGAGAGTCCATCTCCAAATCACTGATCAAATGCCTTCATTGCAAATCTTGGGGAAATTACAAAGATGCTAACATATGGCATCATCTTAAATGTCTAATAAAGAGATTTAATGGGATCTCATTTTCTTAACTACTGAGAGAGCTGATCAGATTATTTGTAGTCTGTGATATTTACGGAAAATATATCCTAATTTCTAATACGATCCTGATAGTTAGGAATTAATTTGTTACTTTGAAGGCCTTTTTTTTTTTCTGAACAGGTTTTATGAATGCATTTCAGATTCAGCATCATTCTTCCTCCTCCTAGGCACACAGAGGCCCCAAACTGAAACTGGTTTCTGTGAGGTTCTCTCCATTCTACTGGGAGCCTAGTTGATTTGTCTGCTTATTCAACCCCAAGACCAATTCTAGCAATGTGATGAATGTCGTTTCTATTCTCCAGAGATTTCCATGGAGTGCCTAAGTTATGTTCGGTAGGTTTGATGAGGTTACAAGCAACAGGCTCTGAGAAACTGACTGGAATGTTGGTGTAACTTCACCTTTCTGGCTAACATGCTTCTCCTTTTGCTGCTGAGCACTCTTTTTTTTTTTTTTTTTTTGTCAGCTACCATTTTTCTTTGTGTTTCATGCTCACTTAGTTATAAAATACTTCAAGACAAACAATTTTAAAGTACACAGAATTATTGCTGTTAAAATTCAGGAGTCCTCAGTGCGGTTACAGATTATTACCTTTCTGCAGTGCTGATGCAGGTGTGCAAATAATGTCATTGTTTGTTTCAAACATTATTTTCAAGGCTACAAGCAAAATGCTCTGTTCTCCTATTCTTAAGGTTATTTTCGCCTTCTCAGGAGATCAGAAACCCTCAACTGAATTTCCTTTCAGTGATGGAACCAGACAAAAATCTGCTCCTTTGCATCCAAAAACAACAAATTCTTCCTATCTTTTATAACATTAAAGCTTTATTTCACAAAGAACACATGTTAAATCTATTCAGTTTAACATTCCACTTAATGTTAGCGACTTAAAAACACTCAAACCCCCAATAACTTTCTCATTGCCACAGAAGCTGCTTAAAAGCATCACAAATAGCTTTTAGAAGCTTAGGTCCCTGCTTATCAATGCCGCTGTCTAAAAACCAGTTTCAAAAGTACAAGTCTGATCATATTTCCTTGCATCTGCTATTTCGTCTTCTTACCTCTATTTATAACAATCTATCATCAAATTCTGGAGGCAGTAATAAGTCAAACTGATCAACAATTTCTCTGAAAATGCATTGAAATACCGATCCACTTCTGGTGAATATTACCAGGTGTAAAACAATGCTTGATAGAACTCAATATAGCACCTCGAGGTATTTTCAATAGCAAAAGTCACATTCAGTTGCAGTTTTGGAATGAGGAAAGGAAAAGCATCCAACCGTGTTTGTTTCATTGAATGTTGAAAAGGATTGACCTTTTGACCACTGATAGTAAAGCCATGTGGCTGAAGATTACTAAATAATCCTTCACTGGGAGAGATATAGAGTTCCCTCTTCTTCATCCTCCCTCCAATCTTGTCTTTTTCCCCAGAAAGTTACTTTGGTTCTTACAGTCACTTGGCTACAGACCTCACTCGAAAAACAACATCTTCACACATGTGAATCTGTGTCAGCATCGTTTGTGCAGCACCATAGTAATGGAATCGCTATATAAGCCACAGCAAAGTGCTTGGCTTTCTGCTAGAGTTTCTTGTATGTTTTGCTCAGAACTATCTAGTTAGGAGCTGCAAATTATAGCTGTACACACATACATATTCTCTTTTTCAGTTGGAATAAGAGACTTCTCATCTTTTTTGCCTTGGATACATTAGGGCTTTTTTTTTGGCTTTTTTTCTCTCTTTTGTTTTTTTCTCTCTCTCCTTTTTCCTTCCTTTTTAAAGGAACATTTTGCAGGGTCTCAGGCTGAAATATGAACTTTCTTCAGCACTAGCTACCTTCTAGTAGCTATTGAAATTTTTGCAACTTAAAGACAAGGTTAAGAACATAAGTAATTAGGACACTAACTATTAACACACACATACAGATCAAAATGCCTGAACAGCCTTCTCTCCACAACACTTTAGTTGTTTTTTCTTTGTTGCGCTTACATTGGTTAATTTTGTTGTTGTTGGTTTAGAGTAATCTCCAGGAGTGCACAGCTCCTTAAAGATCCCCAAGTGATCCAAGACAGCTGCAGCAATTAGCAGCTATCAGCCATGTTCCCCATGAAGCAACTGGGATTGATATGTAACTGGGCTAAGGCCAGTTAAAGCTGCAGTGAAAGCTGGAACTTCACCAGTTATATGGGGCAATCAGAACAAAATCATGATCAGACAGGATAGTTCCAAATCTATTGAGACTTTCAGTAACCATCGCTAACGTTATTTTTCACAATGCTGTCCTAGCATCATTATTTGAAATCTTTGTCAATATACTCAGCATTTTGTTTGAACTAGCCATTCCAAGATTCCACACCTCACTGCTCTGCTTGCATGGATAGTGCACAGTACAGCAGAGTCCCAACAGTTTAGGATGTGTGAATGCTGCCATAATACTTGAAGACAAGGATTAACAACGAGAACAGCCCAGAGAAAAACCTGGAGCTGCAGGCAGGCTCCAACTGGAAAACACTATCTCAACACACTGGAAGAGAGGCAGTCAAGTTACAAACATTATATTTTTGGGCTATCAAAGAAACAGTAGAGGAGCCTATCTATCATTGAATGAAAGAGCAGAAACAAGAGAGAGGAGTACGAAAAAGTTATCAAACTAAGCAATATCTCTCCGATACAAATCCAGTCCACATACGACAACATGGGTTGAATATATTCAAGCTTGAATATTAATGGTTCCCAGAACTCCCCCTGAACAGATATGCATTTGTTAATCAGAGCGTAATTCTTCATTGCAACAGATTCAGTTTATCATTCTTGCCTTCAACCACATTTGCTTGTTCCTCACAGCCCTTTCAATTGTGTCAGGATATTTGCATAACTAGTGTTCAAAATTAATTTTCAAAAGGGTAAAATACTAAAAAAAGAATAATTGAATATGTCAGAAAGCTCATATTTGTACAGACAAGGTATAACAACTTTCTGGGAAGCAGTCTCAGCTGTTACATCACATTTCAGACCTGCTTTCACGAAAAATGCCAGAGTGTGAGGTTAACACAAAGACATTGATCTATTTTCTTCAGAACTCCCCACTACTGAACAATCCCTCTGTTAACATCTCTTTTAAAGAAGGGTTAAAACCCATCCTTGTCTTAAGTCTTTGATGACTGCAGCATTTAATTAGATATTTAAAGCCTGTGTATCTAAGCAAAACAACATACCACACACATAGATCAGCAGATAGAATCCCACCCTCACAGTCTCTAATTTAAATCTTTAGAGAGCATTTCTAGAGGTTGGAGCCACTGATATTTGAGCATTGATTCCCTGAAGGATGACTGCTTCATAAAGGATTCTTTAATTTAGACTATGGGGGGTCATTTGTAGACAGGTTCATCTTGCAAAAAAAAATGTCTTTGTTCTCCATTGACCTAGTTAATATATCAAGTCACTGTCAGTAATGTGCTCTACCCTTGTACAGCCCACAGAGGATTTCCAGTACTCACTACAGTCCAAGTATCACACTTTCTTTTGTGCTTAAGGAGCATGAAAGGGAAGTGAGGCTCATAATCAGACCACTACTAGAGACAATGTGTTCCTTATTTTCACCAGCTAGGTCTCTGGGAAGCAATCTTCAGCTGTTAACAGAGGATTACTCTTCCCTCCCCAGGGACACAGCAAAGTAAATCTGGCCTCTGCCCATCACACAGCCAGTCCAGGGATGCTTGATCTCACCATGAAACTGCACCAAGGACACTGAACAAGTAACAATTCATCCTCATAGAACAGCCCAGGTTGGAAGGGACTTGGAAACATCTTCTGATCCAACCTTTTATGGGAAAGGCAGCCTGTGTCACATACATAGGGAAAGCTTGCTATTGCAAGTTGTGTGCAAAAACACATACATGTACAGAAAACATAAGCACTGCTATTTATCTTTCTAAATCACTCTCACACTGCAGGACAGCCCATGGGTTTCATTTCATGCTCCACTAGATCAGATTCCTTCAAAGGTTTCTAGCATTTGTCCATAGTATATTACATGTATAATTTGAAATTAAAACTAGTAACACAGGTTTTCATGCAAGGAAAGAAGTCCAATTTAATTTAGAATTCTAGTTTTAGGAGCACTAGTAGACACAAGATACTGGATAAAATAAAGCAAATGAGCATACACCATCTTGCAGACCTTGATGTCTGTCTGTTTTTCCAGGGTCTCTCCATCTTCCAGCTTAGAAATAACAACAGCATGTGTTTATGATGCAGGATAATCTCTCACCTCAAGCAATCTGTGTATTCTCTTGTCACTGATTTTCCTCTATTAATATCCTCTATTTCTACTATTATGTATCCAACTCCACAATGGTTACTTTGTGTACTTTTCCTTCAGAAGAGGCCTAAAGACAGCAGCTTCTCTTGCTGAAAAGACTCAGGATTTTTTTTGTTTGTTTTTTGGTTTTTTTGTTTTTGTTTTTGTTTTGTTTGGTTTTTGGGTTTTTTTCTCTTTTTTTTTTTATTGTAGCTATTGTTTCCAGTTTAGGTTCGAAAGCACAGAGTAGACCTCCTGTATAAATAATGAAATATGCATTATCCATCAACCACGTAATAAATATAATGGTATCTCAGACTTTCAATCCAGTTATATTCTGGATGGAAACACCTCAGCAAGTCCTGAGGTTATAGTTCTTCATCACACTTGGTGACACCCCCCATTGTACCTTGTACCACCACATCCCACGTAAGCAACTTAAGTGATTCAGAACTGCAGGGACAAAAGAGGTGTTCAAAAAATGAGTAGTGGAGCAAATTTTAATATTAGGGCTATTGTCTGTTTTGGTCTATTTTTTTAATATACATGGCATTTCTTAGGCCTAGTAAGTGTGATCTTGTCTCTCTCTAGTGGCTGCAGCCACCCTTATCTCAAATCTTGATTTCTTTTCCACAAGCACTACACTTCTCATGCCAAGTATCCAAAGTATCCAAACTCTGCCACTCACTAAAGCACCTGCTTACCTGAGGAAGGACAACCTGTGATCTTATCAGGAACAGTAAGCGTGTAAAGGTCATACAAGTAAAGCAATCTATACTACAGCAAACTGGCCATAAATACATCCGTACTGGAAAGTAGAAAAATGTTTACAACCCCCACAGCACTGAAATCCCAGAAAAGCCTCCTGGTAGTGAAGGAAAGGCACCCTCATCATCCTTTTATTTTGATCAATTTATGGTCAGCACTGTGTATTAGAAGACGACATTGGATTTGATCACCCAGGAAATATTTTCTAGTCATATATTCTCCTGAGATTAAGAATGTCTGATTTGTTAGTTTAAATGGAATGTGTAATCCCTCATGAGGTTTTAAAATCTCATGCTTTTAGTTTACTTTCTAGACATTTCCAACTCCTCCAGTGCTTTTATTCTACCTGAAGCAAGAATATAAAATCCTTCTTTTTTTCCTGTATGTGATAAACTTTCATGGTTCCCTTTAAAGATGAGGCACAGAAAATATCAGCCTGGCCTCCTAAAAAAAATGAATAGTCATCATAAGTATTTTATTTGTATATTCCATGGTTAGGGAGCTAACTTGAAAGACTTGGTTCAACCAGTGCTGGTTCAGTTACCTGTATCTGGATATATGGAGAGGTTGATATTGTCACACTAAACAGTGCAGATTTTTCATTTCTGCTATTGGGTTGCCTAAACTCTGTTTCACGCCACATAATAGAAGGATTCTGTTATGGAGGAACCTTTGACCCCTCTAAGTGAAAAAATAAGGAGTATAGGAGAATGACAGGTGTCTCTTACACAAAACTCCCTGCTTGAGTGGGGCACCTGCATTGAACCTTGTCAGAGAGCAGGGAGGAAAGAGCTTGTCCAGTATGAGTTGTGCTTCTCCATCCCTGTATCAGCTAGGTCCCATAGGGCATACTTCAGCAGCAGTATGGACCCAGCACAATTGCTTCATCTGGCAAACCAAGAGCTTTATCCTTTTTCTCCAAAGCCTCCTTTGGTCTTTCGTGATCATTGTATCTATCTACTCTCTCTCATTTTGAAGTCAGCAGTACACAAAGTGACTTGTGTGTGTAGCCACTACGATAAATAAGCCAGTTTGTAGACAGGAAATGTGCACAGACATTTTCAGTACTACATCAATCAGAATATACATAGTGTTTATGCACAATACATCATAAGTTATTTGGATTAATTTTTACAAATTTTTTCTATGGGATCACATAATAGGCATAACAGCTAAAACATAACACTATATACAGACACATTTCAGCCTCTATTCTATCAGTCTCATGGAAAGTGCACTGTGCTTTATTACTATATGACATACTCAGGCTTGTTGGTCAATGGACCATGAGACACAGGAACTATGGTTCTCTCCAGACAGCTGGGCAGCCAGGCAGGCACACCATCAATAAAGAGATAATTGTGCTGAACTGCTTATTGATTAGCAACTTTTCAGCTTTCCAAGGAAAAAAAAAAAAAAACCAACCAAACAAACAAACAAAAAAAAAAAAAAAAAAAAAAACACAAAAAAAAAAAAAAACCACACAAACAACACAGAAAGGCAAAAAGCCCAAAAGAAACAAACAAAACTCCAGACACTCAGTTTGCAAAAAATGGCAGGTCAAGACTGTGAAATCAGGTGACTAGGTGAAATCAGGTGACTAGGACAAGTTAATCTGATTTATATTAACCATCATGGTTGTAGGAAACCATCACTAAACAAAAATAGTGGCTTATGTCCCTTCTCAGGTGAGAGACATGTACTTTATCCCACCTAGCACATTCAGCCTGGATGGGAAAGATTCACAGAGCTGTAACTAACTTCCACCTTTGCCACTAAATCTGAGTTCTGTGCATTAGCTCTTAGGCTTAGGATTTCTCCATGTTTAAAAGGAGAGATTTATTAACAAAATTCCTTAAAGGCAGGCGTTAATGAAACCTCATGCCACATATTTCCCAGGGTTTTCACTCTACTTACCTAAAGACTGGGGTATTTCATACAGTTACTTAGAGTACAGGAAGAGCCATATCACTCCCTGCAACCAGCATATTAATGAGCGTTGCCACAGTAGTATCTCACATTTCATTATTACTTTATTTCACATTTTCAGAGTAGGGAGACCTTCTTAAAGAATTTGGGAGGTTTTTTTCTCATAGGATATCTGAACTGTCATTTTATGAGCACCCTCTGCAGTTCCATCCTGATTTGTACCAATGTGTAAAGGACTAGCAGTCCCACCAGGCTCACATAATTTGCTTACAGCATCTTCCAGGGGAAAACAACAAAAAACAACAACAACCACCATCACCACACACAAACAAACAAAAACCCCTCCACATCAACCCCAGTCTCCTATGACAAATTCCTAGTCTAAGTGCAAGTGAAAGCACCCAAAATAATAAGCAATAAGCTCATATTGTAGCATGGAAGAAATAGAAGCTTCCTGAATTAAAGTAGCAAAGCACTGGAATCAGTTCCCTGGGAAAGGTGTTGGCAGCCTTGTCACTGGATGTTCTTATGAAGACAGACAGAGTTGATCCTGATCTGGGACAAGGGAATAGAATTACCTGTAGTCCTATTCTCTGCCATTTGGTGGGAAAGGGCTAGAAGACAATACTAATCAAAATGATCAGCAGTCTTCTGTGACCTTCATCTGGTATTAAAGTGTAACACAACTGCCTGATCTCTTTAATAGCCTTAGTCATGCTTCGATATTAAGGCAATATGATGGAATGCACTTGGTTAAAAAAAAAAAAAAAAAACAAACAAAAAAAACCCCACAAAACAAAAAAAAATAGCTATTTCCTACACACTGTGTTTATGAGCATTTTCAGAAATTGTACAGGTTTTCTTTCCCCACAGAGAAGGCATGCTGTGATTTATGGACTGTAATAGTGAGCTTAATTGGGAAGGAGATATCATTGTTGACAGCTTTGTCTTCGCCTGGTAAATAATGGAATAAATCTGCAGGGAGCATTTACTCATTCCCCATCAAGGTTTCGGACAATGGCTTTTGGAGGCCACACACTTTCTAATGTATTTGCAATATAGTTTGCCTCCTAAGGCCATTGCCACCGCATCTGTGAATAGCTGTCCCCAGAGCCGCATCAGTTTCATCAGTGAGGCTGGTCAAGGCAGGAACTGGATAACAGAGGGTAAAGGTGCTGGACCATGGTGCAGATATCCATCTATGTTGTGCCATAGAATGTCACACTGACATCCCCAGCCCCATGAACCTTTAGTCTACTGCAAAATCCAGAGTTCTGCAGATTGATCAGATGGGTCTAGGGCAATTTGGCCCAGGGCTAAATAGCTTGAGGCAAGCACTACATGAATGGGACTTGCCAGAATCTGAATATGAACAGAACCAGAGGCAATTAGCTTGGCTGTCTATTAGCCATACACCTTAGTGATTCTGTCTGGAGAGGGGTGTTGTTAAATTGAGACAGCTGGCTTGCCATTTGTTGTTTATTTAGTGACCAAACATTAACTTCGAAGCCAGCCATGTAAGCTTTCTCTTGAGCACATTTTCATTGCCATTATTGTTTCTGTTAGTGTATTTTCCCCCCCACTATCATCAATTTCAGTAATTCAGGACTGAGTTTATGGGCCCAAGGGACCTGAATCAGATGCATCCATGTTGTAAGAAGGGAGCTCAAATGAATTATCTATCATTTTCCTTGTCCAGAGCAGCAGCTAGCTCACATCAGGCTGGGGTCCGTCACGTCAGGTAAGGTGACACACAAGACATCCTAACTCATAATTCACAATTCATAGACTAGACACCGCATATTCTTAAGTAAAAATAGGATCCATTGAACTAACGAACAACTCAAGCATGAAAAACTACATTACTGTTAGTATGATAAGAGCCACATGTTTCTCAGCACTACATCTCCATTGCTTATATTCACAAGTGTCACATAAATAGCATATGCTGTGGCAGAGGCCACTGAATGTCACCGTCATTCTGGGCAATACATTCCTGCCAGTATAAGGGCATGGTTTACTGCTCTGAGCTGCAGTTCCTCTTCAGAGAAGAGATTTTTAAGATCAGAACAGGTTTCCCACACCATGTCCCACTGTTTCTTAGCTGCTGGTTTCCGTTTGCTAGTCTAAAACAATTCAGCTTGCATTGTAACAGTCAAACTTCTGTACTTGGGCAGTGCAAATGAAGGAAAGACACAGATTACACAAAGGGCTGTAGAGGAGCTCTGCACTCTACAAAGTACTCCTGTAGCTGCTCTGCTTTCCACTTCACTGTACATAGGAAATGTCAACACTTCCTCATATTTGGGCCTTCAGCAACCAGATGCATGCTCTTTCTTTTTAACATGAGAACAGAATGAATCTCTCTCATCCTATTGCATTTCAATTCCAAAAAACATCTCATTGCTCTTAAACATCACTTCTGAATTCCACAAACTGCTCACTTTTCTTATGTAATTTTTACTTAATTTTTAGATTATGGTTATTTGGGGTCATTAATATTTTGTTAAAGTACCAACCTTTCCTCCTCAGAATAATTCATTTTTTTTTTTCCTCCTGATGTGGGAAAGCCTAAACTAGTTTCCACAGTTGTTGCTTTTTGTGCTACCCTACCCACCCTCTGAAAAGTGGGCAGACTCTCTTCCAAACAATTCAAAATTCCAGGCTGAAATACCTTTCTCCCTGTTAAGATGCTAATGCGTATGAAATGGCAGCCCAAATTCACTGATTACTCATTTTGGCCTTGAGTTTAATGATCTACAGATTTATTTATTTTTTTATTTTCTTCCAGCAGAGACTACCTACCTATTTATTTCTGTGTTGTTTTGTCATGCCTTAAAGACATTTCATTGTATTTTAATATTCTCCCTACAGTTTTCCGAGGTTGCCTCATTCTACAATTATAACAAGACAACGAAAGAAAACCTCTCCAAACTATTCAAGGAAACTAGAAGTAGTTTCTGTGTGAAGACTACTTTCAAATCACAAAAGCCAGGTGTGGCACTTTACAGTAGTTGTTGACCAGACTGAAGTGGTTTTCAACAGTTTTTAATTTACAACATCCATGCAGACTATCACACTGCAAATTTAACCTTATGGGTAACAGGCTTAGCTTGGTTTGTTATCTTTCACAGGCCCCTAGAAGTAGCCATTGGGGTCCCCAAAAGAAAGCAGTACCTCACAACACCATATTTCTCATAATATTAGACATGAAATTTGAGCTTAGCTGAAAACACAGGGTTTCTAGAGGTTGTGAAGGGAAGCAGGTTACCTCATCTTGCTCACAGTAAACAAAATAGCAACATTCAGTTAGCCTAAGGTTTGATGTCTCAGTTCAGGTGAAATGGGTCAGATATGACACTGTAATTCAGCATGAGGTATGTACCAACTGGTGACACTTTTCTGAGATCATTCTGACTTCACAAATCATTGGTTGTGCTTATTGTACCAAAGCTCCCACAATTACTCATTCATACATGGTACACATGACCTGGTATCGCACATGAACAGAGTAACTGCAGAGCCCCAAACTGTTCAAAGATTAGAGGCAATTGTTAGGCATGCCCCATATCAGTTGAAATCATCATCCCAAATCAGGAATCCAAGTCTGCCTTATTTGCCATCTTTCAGGAGTAGAAAGCCCATAAGAACACACCTGCTGCTGCTATTTCACATACCCCCTAGAAGTATACAGCCAGGAGATGGTTATGTCAACTTACTCCAACTTTTTTGGTTGCAGATAATCCCCTCAAGTGATCCTTTTACAAACTGAGGTTCTCTGAATGGTGTTTCTTTTATGGTATTTCATTACTTTGACCTTGTCTTTTAGGCAGGAAGCCCTGAAGTTAACTCAAACTAAAGTGAGTAAAGTACAATATTAGGTGATATGTCGGATGCAATGAAGAATAAGGAATGATTGAATTAAAAAAAAAAAAAAAAAGTATAGACTCATCTATTACATCTGCACTGTTCTATTTGCTCCATTCCCCAGCACTGTTCTATTTGCTCCATTCCCCAGCAACACTGCAAAATTAGAAAGGATTTGGTAAGGAAAGAAAACAGCAGCCTGGGAAGTGCCCTTATGTGAACAGAGATTTTAAGTGTTGGGGAAGTTTATTCTAGAAAAGAGACAGAAAAAACAGGGTGTAATCTAAAAACATAAAAGAAAAATCAGTCACCCCAAACTCAGATTTGGAATCCTATTCTCCTCTTCTCATAATATCAAAACGGGTATGTTCATGGTACTTAAGATGTAGTTAAAAATTTCCACAAGACTGTAAGCCTCACTGCCACAGCATATCAGTGGGCAAAAGAGGTTGGAAACATTCCTAGAGCAACTGCACATTGAAAGATATAAAAGTTTTTAAGACTTAAAATTATTAGTGGTAAAAAGAGAAACATCTTAGAAGCAAGAGAAATCTGAAACACCGAGGTTAAAGCTAGTCTTTATTTACCTGGGAACTGAGTGGTATTTTTAATAAACACATGAGAAATTTTCATTATGATAATTCTTATACCTTGTAAAAATTATTATGCCCATCACTGTTGGATCCAGAATATGGAGGCTAGAGACCTTGGGTCTGATCTAGTCTGACAGTACCTGTGTCCAGCCCTACGTACACTACATAGAATGGGCACATAATAACTAGCAAACAATGCCAATACCAAAGGGCAAATAAATGACCTCATTAAATACAATACAGTTAAGTAGTGTCAATAAAGACAACAACTATTTTTAAATATTAAATCTTTGGAGAGACTTGTATGAAGAAGTTCTCAAGAAATGCAAATATGTCACACGTCCCTCTTAACTGTTTAACAAAACACCTCTCTCATCCAGGGAATTTCTGAAACTAGAATATAGGCATGTAGATTAACTAATCTGATGGTAATAGTGCAACGTTTTTCTGCCTTAAAAGTGAAAAATAATTATTAAAAAAAAACTCTAATAAAATGCAGGGAGACCAAGGACATTCTGTTGCACTTCTACATCCCAGGGAGGAATCAAAGAATTTCTTAGCAAAATTATATCAGCGTATTGAAGCCTTCAGTGGAATTAACAGATGTTTCTTCTCTTTTCCACATCCTTCTAGGACAAGTTGCTGTCAGAAAAATGTACATCTATTGGAAGGTAAATGCACAGGGATATTAACATTCCTTGCATTCATACCAATAATGTGAAAGATCATTAGTGATGATTCAGACCTCACGGCATGCCTTAGATGAGATTTGCCAGTTTGCACACCTAATTATGTACAGATACCTACATTGCAAAAGTGACGGCAATCACTTACTTGAGTAACACCTTCCTTGGATTCACAGAGAATCCACCTAGACAGAGCGCTGTCATTTTTTCCACTTAGCTGATTTGTTTGCCCTGTTCCCTCATTCTTCCAGTGCCCTTAATCTTAATTTTGGTAACCTTAACTCCTAGAAAGGTGACAGAAGCCAGCAACAATATTTCTTTCTCCAGCTTCACAACAGGTAATATCTTGAAATATCAGTTTAGCAACAGGAGAACAATAAAACATGATCCAAGAAAAGCACAAAGAGAAGGAGGGAAAGATGCACAAATGGAATTTATTCTGCCTTAGAGCTAAAAAGAGGAAGTGGGGGGAGGTAGGAATCAAGTCCTCAAGTGTTTCTTAGGGCATTTTCTCCTTTTCTGTGTCTGTCAACCCAGTAGTATAAGAGTGCCATGTGGAATTACTTCCCTGTCGCACATCCTGCAGTTTAAAGTTCAGTAATGATCTTGTGTTTCAAAAGCAGGATATCTCTGACTCAACAAATTAAAGGGAAAATTATCATTATTTTATTTCAGTGAGATATGAGGTATTCTGTCTGGTGTAGAGCAAAGCACACATAAAAATGAGAGGCAGGATTTCCCAAATTGTCTGCATATTATCAAGTGACAGCATAAATACCTGTGGTGGGTGACCCACTATTTGGTTTCTGCCTCTGCTGCTCACCAGGTAAAAGTCAATTTTTTGTGGACTAAACAGTTGCAGCTTACACGGGATAATCAATTCCATGTATGCCGGACTTTGATTCCGTTTGCCATACAGATAGTTCGGTATCTTTACACAGGGTAGTACTTGTGCTTGAACCACCCTTTCCAAACAGAGAGGTTTTCATCTATAGAACTAGTGGATTTGTTTCTCCCATAGGGCGTTTAATGGGTATATAAACTGAAAGAGAAGATCAATGTGACTGACCTCTTGCATAATCATAAAGCAGTTTCTCTCTGTAAATCTATACCAATCTCTAATCACCCTGTCCTCCATAGTGATTTGAAGTGACAGAGGAAGCAAATCCAGTGCCAAGCTCTTCAGTGAAAATTACTTATGTGTTGAACTTTTCCTTGCTTTTACTTTGTTAATATGTTTTTATTTGCAAGCAGGACAGACATCATAATTCCCCAACAAAACCACAGTAAGCAAGGAGTAAATTCTGATTAATTATTCTTTGAATCTTAAATTACTTAGGTATTTGTTACCCCAGTTTAGAGTGTGAAGTCACATGCTTTCATTTAATGGATATTTAGTCTAGATTTTTCAGGACAGGTATTAAGTGCTGTTCAAATATCAACTTGACTTTGAAAGATCACTGTCTCTGAGTCAGAGTTCTCAGTGGATTGACTCCAAAGAGCAAAAGAAACACATGTGACTACAATCTAAAGAATATTTTAACATTTAAAGTAGGCATTCACATTATCTTACTGACATTCAGACAGAACAGCTATAACTGCACATGCAGATTCCCAATTAATCACTACACCTTTGTTATATTACAACAGACACAGTTCCTGTGTCCCCCCAGCAGGAAGCCTGATGGTGACAGACACCTGTCATATTCTCACTCGTCTTGCACTGCTGCTGGTGGCCAGAGTGATCCCAAGCCAGGTCAGAACTCTCCCTGCAGCATTTTCCAAATGTATTTTGTACCTGACTGTCTGTCCTGTACTCTGAGGTCCTCAGCATGTCTCTCACCTGCATTCTATCGTCCATCTTTCTCATGCCTTTTCTTCTGTTTCCTTATGGCCTTCTGTACTCTCTTCCAGGTATTCCCTACAGTATTTTCCTTCATCTCCCACTTTCACCCACCCTCATTCTCCTTTCTCTTCAAGGACCTTTTGCCATACTCCTCATCACTCCTCCTGTTGCTCTTCCTGTGATCCCCGTTGATTTTGACTCCTCTTCCACACTCAGCAAGAATGACCCAAACACATCTCATCCTTTCTTGCCTATTTCATTACCTTTACAAACTTGTGTGATGCACAGTTCAGGTTTATACTTTGTACAATGTGATTACTTAGACTGCATAAACAATATTAAACCGTGAAGACTGCAAACAACATGTAGACAGTTGTCTTAAGACACTAGGACCAGATATAACTGCTTACTTCCCAGGGGCTAACAGAAAAGGCTTTAGATAGGGAGTTTAAGAGCAGAAAATAGCATCTCTCATGACTTATGATACATCCTAGAGTCAGAAATTATTTCACAAAATGAAAACTAATGTAACTATATCTTTAACAGTGCTTATGTAGTCAGAAAAATAATCTCTAAAATGTGTGCAATAACTCCACCTGGTGATTCTCAACAAGATATTGTCAGGCTTAAAGCTGTCTCTTGTGAGAAACGGGGTAGCACAGATTTTATACAAAGTAAAGGCTTAATCTGTAATGTAAGCAGCATACTTCTGCACAAAATAAACCCTGTGCTTTGTTGTTAGCTGTTCTTTGGCTTGAACTCCGGATCACTTTTCAGACTTAAAACATGTAGAAATTGGAAAGTGGCACCCATCCTGCTCTCAGAATATATATCAAGGGTTTGGTACAATAGTAGGAACTATGTATAACCCACAGGAGATTGTTGAACACTTATTAAAGTAATTTCTAAATTTAAGTTACAATATTCATAGACAGAATATAAAAAGCATGACCACCACCTTCATAATTCATTCTTCATTTTCCAGAAAGGGAGGATAATAGTGCAGCTGACATTCAAAATACAAAGCCAAGAAGCAAATAGACCAAAACCCCCTGCTTTTAAAACATCGATTCCAAGGATTGTCCAAGCTGGTCCTCCAGAGGAAATTGATTTTTGGTACTAGAACCACAGACTGTTGGGCATTGAAAATGAGTGTATTGTTATCCTACAGCTCTAACAATAACATTTCTCATGCCTTTCAGACTAGAACAAGAGGTACTGAATGAGGTTTTCTTGCCTCTCGCACCACATCCTTAATGTAAAAGTTTTCTAAAACCCGCGCAGATCCTCTCAAGGCAAACAATTTGAAAAAGACAGATCTTACTCTCTGCAGTATATTGTTAAAGTTTCTAGCTTTAATCAGAAGAGGCCAAAAATTGTTTGTGTGGGCACACTGACATACATGTATTTGAGACTTCATTTCCTACAGGTTCTGCTAGTGAGATTTCTCAGCCTATTGGCAAGCGATACTGTCATACTCTTAACAGCAATTATAACAACCCTTGATATAATATATGAAAAATCTCAACTCTGTCGTCATAAAATAAATACAGTAAAAGTAAAAACAAAATAATTAAAACAAGGATTTCCTTCAGTTTAGATAGGGGTGTTTTTTTAACTTGCTTCTATGGGGAAGAAAAAAAAAAATCATGAAACATTATCAAAACTCTTACTGACTTGCATAAAACATCAGCAGAAGACTTTGAGTATGAAAATTATCTGACATTGGAAAAAAGAATCTCAAACACCTTTTACTAATTAGATGATACTTCAGAGAGCATTGGCATAGAACTGAAAACTTAAATCCTCACAGTAAAAGATCACTGGATGAATACTCTATGCCTAC
The DNA here is from genome assembly GCF_036013475.1 of Columba livia. Classification (NCBI taxonomy): domain Eukaryota; kingdom Metazoa; phylum Chordata; class Aves; order Columbiformes; family Columbidae; genus Columba; species Columba livia. Next base: position 14,846,827 of record NC_088608.1, read on the forward strand.
TGAGATATGAGCTAAACAACATCTGGTTTTACCTGCTAACTGGAGTCTCACTCACCTTTTCCGTGCTGTCTTTGTGCAGCACAAGATCAGGACACCTACCAGGGCCATCCGTTTCAAAAATGAGAAATCTGTTCCTACTGACTGCTAAAGATTTACCTTAGTGCAAATATGACAGTATTGTGAAAGGGACCTGGGGGTCCTGGTGGACAGCAGGATGAACACGAGCCAGCACTGTGCCCTTGTGGCCAGGAAGGCCAATGGCATCCTGGGGTGTATTAGAAGGGGGGTTGTTAGTAGGTCGAGAGAAGTTCTCCTTCTCCTCTCCTCTGCCCTGGTGAGACCACATCTGGAATATTGTGTCCAGTTCTGGGCCCCTCAGTTCAAGAAGGACAGGGAACTGCTGGAGAGGGTCCAGCGCAGGGCAACAAGATGATTAAGGGAGTGGAGCATCTCCATTACGAGGAAAGACTGAGGGAGCTGGGTCTCTTTAGCTTGGAGGAGACTGAGGGGTAACCTTATTAACATTTATAAATACGTAAAGGGTGAGTGTCATGAGGATGGAGCCAGGCTCTTCTCAGTGACAACCAATGATAAGACAAGGGGCAATGAGTACAAACTGAAACACAGGAGGTTCCACTTAAATATGAGAAGAAACTTTTTCACAGTGGGGGTGACAGAACACTGGAACAGGCTGCCCAGGGAGGTTGTGGAGTCTCCTTCTCTGGAGACATTCAAAACCTGCCTGGACACACTCCTGTGTAATCTCATCTGGGTGTTCCTGCTCCAGCAGAGGGATTGGACTAGATGACCTTTCAAGGTCCCTTCCAATCCCTAACATTCTGTGCATTGGAAAAAGAAAAGAGCAGGACTTCAGGTGTGCGTGTTAGCCACTAAATTGATAAAGTAACAGAAGGAGGTTCTGCTCAACTCTGCGGCCACATGAGTGGAAAATCCAGTTGTGTTGCTCTAGATTTACCTTAATGAAGTGAAAGACTATGCCCTGGAATAAGGTGTATTGCCTCGGAGGGCTGTTTGTTCATACCATGTCAAGTGCAGGGACAAGTCGTATAACAGAGTCTGTTTGAAAGTCCACCCTGCCCTCCAGAAAACAGAGCAACACTTCGCAAAACAATCTTAAGACCTGTGCCATGTCACTGCTTACTTGTAACAAAGCAGCAGAGGAATACTCTGGGATATCTGAATGCTATACAGGCACAAGCAGGCGCTTCACATAAATACAGGGAGCTTGAACACTAACTGGCTAGGGAAGTCTAAAGCTGGCAGTATGGGGAGGAAGAAACAAATATACATAAGGAGGAGGAAGGGATGTTCTATTTCAGCAGATTCAGGTTTCTTTTCTCTTTTCTCTTTATCACCAAAGGTGGTTGATTGAATCTGCACAGGTAGCTGAGCTCAATCAGGACGTGATGAAGTTCTGTAGAAAACCTTCCTTTAAGAGCAGAAAAACAAACAAACAAAAAGCCAAAAAAAAAAAAAAAGGAGAAAGAAGAAAAAAAGAAAAACACACCCACAACCAAAAAGCCAACAACCAAACAAATTTGTCTGACTTTCTGTAGGATCTCTAGAAATATTTCTAATGTAGTGTATTTGTTGGGGAAGGTGGGGGTGGTAGGTAAATGCTGGTTGATTTTCTTATTGAGCCACCAACAAGTCCATGTAATCTTGTGTTATAGCTGCCAGTCCTGTTCCTCAGATGGTAAAACCAATTCTGTATTTGTCTCAACTGTATTTTCTTTTATGTCAAGGACTGTCTGCACATCTCAACACAAACAGGTGTAGAGGAGATCCCCACCTTGTCTTGCATCTATACCAAAATGTTAGAACATGAGCAAAATCTAGTCACAAAGATGAACACCTAGCTTAAACCAAGTAGATAAAAATGCCTCTTTTTTTTCCCCATATTTTTTTCTTTTCAAGTACATAATAGAGACACAAAGCACAAGTGTCTAGAATGGATGAGCATCCTGTTTTTTCTTCTAATACTGTTGATGGTGCTGCAAGTGACTACCACCCCTGAAGCAGATGGAAGTGCAGCCAATGTGTGCCTCTTAGAACAATGTCTACACTGCTGTGAAGAAGCCAAAGGAAAACAAAACAAGTTGAAACAGTTCTTTCAGAAAATTATTTTCTTAATAACACAGTTGGATCAGAAAGGAAAAGACAGCACATGCTTCATCCCAACTGGCCCAGAAGTCAGAGTAGATAGAACAGCGCTTTGCAATACAGAGCTGTGCAGAGAAACTGAATCATTAATATTTATACAGCAGCAACGCCTTGGCTCATTCGCTAATGTGGTTATACTGTTTCCAAGCTACATGCAGCATTTCCCTGTTACCACACAAAGTCATGATCAGACACTAACACAGAGTGACAGTGCACACAGTCATCACTCTGCAGGACTCTGAATGGGCACAGCCATGGGTATACACATATAGTTACTCAGTATATTATTTATAAGCTGACTTTGGGGTATAGGACATTCTGGGTTCAGTAACTCCTCATTCAGAAGTGCTGCCACCTTAGTCTGATGTACTATTTTCCTGCAATAGGTTCTTTGTAACCAATATGCTTTACTTTTGAATACCAATCCTCATTTTTGCCCTATCAAAGCCACTTGTTAGTACTTCTGCTCCTTCACCAGCGGATTTGTCTCAGTTAAGCTTAGCTGTCTAGAGAAAGCATTGCAATTTAATGGTTCACAATCAGTGACAAGAGATAGGATCCTCTAGAGACCAATTCACATCAGAGACATGTCTTAGGATGGACTGACTCTGATTCCTTCCCTCCACCAATGGCACAGGAAGACTGATCTGACAGTTTAGACTACACAGCTATATATTGGCTCAAGATAGTTCAGCAGATGATCCATGCATTTAAACAAATAGATTTTTAAAAATCATTAACAGATATCACAGCTTCAGCATGACAGTTTGAAAAACTTAATGTCTCAAATCAAAAAATTTTCACCAAAAAGTTGGCAGGTGCCCATGTACTGTCCAATGAATCATATGACCCCACTCAATAATAAATGTGTCCCTTTCATTCACAAAAGTATTTCTGAATCATTCCACAAGTTCTATCCATGAAGAATCACCATATGGTAAAGTGTTTGGTAATAGCAATCCTGAGCATAGTGACAGTGTTGAAGCTCGCAGCTCCTGGAGACATTACTGTAGAAATATCATACACATACATTAAGGCAGATGTAAGCACTTTTTTTTTTTTATTCCCTGAATCAAGTCCTGAATGAGTTCATAAAAATACAGAAATTGCATGAAATATCATTATATCAAGCATAAGAATGACATCTTCTGTAGTTAACAGATTATTCCAAATGTTTGTTTACTTTTAAAAGTCAGTCAGAAGAACTAAATTCACTATGTCCTTCAGTAATATCAGGTATATATATATATGGAAAGCATTCAGCGATAAAGTAAGTACTTGATATACCTGGATGGGGAGAGAGACATGTCCTATTGCTAGATATGGAAAAACCTACACATATAGAGCATATAGTATTATTGTTTCTACACTCATCCTTGCACTGCCATTCTTTGCTCCCACACTTCAGTGAGCCCAGCAGGAGGATACATGGAACTCCCAGTCCCAAGTGGGCAGTGTCACTCATCAGCATTAGAAATTGTATTGAATATGGTATTGTTAGCAATTAGTAACAAATAGCTCTGCAAATGACTGTGATTTTGAATATACTGTTAAATGATAGCTTAATATCTCAACTGCTACTGGTAAGTATCTTCCTACTTACAAAATCGCAGAAAGTCCAGAAACTTACTAACAACTATGGGGTAGTTATTATACGATATGGATTTTTTCAATCATATTTTTAAAAGCAATCACCTATTCTTTTACTTGGCATTAATTAATGTCACTGAAGCAGTGAGTTGCACTAGTGAACTATGCATACTGTGAGAATACATTTCTCTCAGATTTAAAACAAACCAACAAAAACAACACCCACACTTTTTTTTTTTTTTAATTACAGGAGGGAGAAGCTTGTGGGACAACTGTATCCAGCTGCACTTGTACAGATTTTTAACACTGCAGAGGACAGATGGAAACTGGGAGTCACAATTTGGAGTAAGAGAGCATCTGCAAAATCATGAGGGTCCACATTCTCCCCTCCACTGAGTTATGAAGTAAGAAGGGGCTGGGATCTTTATCTTCCCTAAGAAATTTTGTCTTCCTTCTCTTATCAAGTTTATAACACCTTGTTTAACTCTTAATTGGAAAAGACAAACAGTATGACAGATCAACATGAGCTTGCCCATAACTGTGTTATTCTATATCAGACTTGAGCTTGAAATTGCACTGTCTTTTTTATTTTTACATTATCTTCAATATGCTTAACCAAGGAAGAGAACCATAAGGTCATTTTCTTTAATCTAGCACATTCAGTTATTATTTCATCAAACAGGACTGAATCCTAGCTGGTTTCACTATCAGGATATGTGACACTGACTTGTGTTAGCATTTTAATTCTCACCCCTCTTTTGAGTTTGATTACTTATACGCAGACATAATGCAAAGCCTATGATGTTTTATGAAACAGTTAAGAGATAAAAAGCCAAATTCAGACCTTTCTTGCGCTTCATGAAACTTCCGAGAAAAAAAATCTTTTTAACTCAGTGGAGAAACACAAATTCACCCCAGTGTTGTCCTAAGACACCCTTATGTTCTAAAAACGCATTATTGATTATCCATATCCTTGAAGAATTATCGTCACATACAAGCTTCTATGACCCATTTATGTACCTTTGCCAGTTTAAAAAACATGGTCCTGATCCTGTAGTTTGCTTTATGTGAGTAAACACACCTGTGCCAGTCACTACAGTTAACTTCAGCAGAAACTTTCAGAGTTTCTCAGTTGAGTGAAATTCCGCAGCAGATCTGGCTGAAGGAACAAAAAGGAACCAGAGCAGGACTCCCTTCTTTCCACAGCTCTCCTGCTGTGTTTGAAGTTCCAAATTGAACTATATATTCATTGCCCAACCCTAGGTACAAAGCTATTGATATCTAAAAGCTTATAGCCAAGATTTCAGGCTTTTCTAAAAAAACTCATCAGTAGACTGGCTCAAGAGTTTCCAGCTGTGATTCTAGGACCTGGTGCCTGGTAACAAGATGATTTTACCTCACAGCCTGTGGGGGCTCAATGTGTTTGATATGTCTTCAGCTAAGTCCATTACATTGTTGAATTGCCTGTAAATCCACCAGAAGAATTGCAAGGGCTCTAACAGATGGGTTTTGCAATAGTTTTTCGGGGTGGCTTAAAATGTGACTGTGCCCAATTGTTTGCCTTGTTCCTCAGAGCAGAAATATTGTGTCCACAGCAAAGTTTGCAGAGGGGACTGTTCACATCTGCTTTGGCACTAGGTTCACAGCTTGGATGGAGCAACTCTGCCCCATCCCAACTTCTTGCTCAAGAAAGGGCAGTCAGAGCCATGACTTATAGGAAACACTTGAAACCTCAAAACCAGACAAACAAGGAGGAAAATGGAACAGGAGGAGATAATGCCAATTTGGCATCCAGTGTTATTTAATTGGGGCAAGTCTCTTCGTCAACGGCCATTTGGAGCGAAGACAAAAAGGAAGCTAAACTGGCTGCTGCCACCCACAGCTGCTAATTTGTGCTGAGAGATGGAGAAATATCAACTGCACTGTTAATTTCTATATTATGGAAATTAATCCTCTCATTTGCACAGCAGGAAGCCAAATTACACCATCACATGCACAAATAAATCCGACATTTTAAGAATTTGACATTGCACCACTGAGAGCTGGTTTCAACAACACCTCCCACCTCACAGAGAGAGCATAAAGGTGTCTTCCCTGGACAAAGACACTGAGAGAAAAGCAGCCAGATCCTCAGCTGAAGAAATCTGGCAAAGGTCTCACAGTTTAAAGAGAACAGCTGTGATCAGCCTCACAGAAATGCAGAGAATAAGGAAAGGTGCATTTGTGAGTGGGGGAAGGAAAGATTTTTCTAAATTAACAAAAAAAGTTGCCATGAGACCTAATGCACCTTCAAGTTTCAGTCTCAGTATATTCCCTGTATGTGGGTGCTGCCCATAGGTACCATAAGGAACTTTTGTCCTAAAAACATAAAATATGAACAGAAAGCACAAAATTAAAACAGAGGAGGTGAAAAAAAAGTCTATCTGCAGTGATAAACAGCATTCACAGTTACATCCTCTGTTTAAAGTCACATTGTCTGTCACTTGACATGAACGACAACTACAAAACGCCCAAGGAACATTAGGGTTTGTAAGGGAGAGTATTTCATTTTTAGTTAGTTTGGTTTTATTCAGTGAAATTTAATTGTTATTCTGTAGTTAAGAGTCAGAGACTTTCATACAGATCACAGATTCCCTGGAGGTGGGAAAGATCATCTGCCAACTGATTTTCACTCATCCATTCTTCACTCCTTTCCTGATCCAATCCTCTCACAGTTTTTATTTCTAAACATCAGCTTTAAAAAGTTACCAAAAAACCCATACATCTTCAATTAACAGAAAACAAAGAGCAATAAGTCATTGATTAGTGAAGGGTGCTGAACAATTAGTATTTCAGCAGCTAAACTGTTGCTGATAAACAACCTGATTACAACCATTCAACACATGCTGCTTATATCCAAAGCGCTCCTATGTATTTTATCAAACTCCTATAAACCAATTAAGATTGAACTTTCATTTTAGAAGTGTAATAAGAATAAGTCAGAGACCTTTCACAGCAAGCAGGAGCTTCACTTGCCAATTCAACCCTAGCAGGATCTACATTCTATACTCAAGAAAATAAAATTTTAAAATGTATGTATTCTCACCTGACTCCAGGATCTCGGACCTTAGGAAAACATACACATATTCTGAAAACAATAACAAAAAGAGTAACATCACCTGAAGTTCCATTAAAAAAGACTGCAGACTCCCCACCCCATCCCCATTTTCTTTCTCGACAGAAGCTAGTTAAACATAACCTTGTCTGTAGCTTGTTCTTTCATATAGGAACATAATTAAGATCTGATCTGTGACCACGAGCCTTAAATAAAATGCAGCTGCTCATATGATCTGCTCATTAAGTACTATATTTCAAATTCATGCAAAGATGCTAAGGTAATTAACAAGTCACAAAAGCTTTGGGGAGTTAAAGATGCAATAGAAGCTGGGTTGAGGCTCATCTTTGCATTTGCAAGAAAATGGCTAGAAGTCTATGAACGTAGATTTAATTTAAAAATATATTTGCACTCAGGAAGACATTCTAGAATTATTCTATTTGAAAGATGTAATTTATTTTCTACTCTTATAGTTCTTGAAATAATTTTTAGTGCTTCTAGGATCTTCTCCTCTCCCTTAAGCTTCAAGGCTTTTTGATAAAGTTTCATGAAAAGATTTAAAGATTTTTGAAAGTATGAAGTCTTACCATGTAACAAGGCATTTTTACATTGACTACCACCTCCAAATGTCTATTTACCACCTTCTTCCCTACTATGGAACTTCTTCACTTTTCCACTCTATATCTCAGCCCTAACTTCTCCAAATTCCTATACCATTACCTTGCATGGAACAAAACTCCTTCCCATTGTTATTTCACTCTACAGTCTCCATATTCTCCTAAACAAGCATAAAGCTAAACAAGCATAAAGCTAAAACAGCTGTAGTAACAATCTATCTAGCTTTTTCTGTAAATAGCATTTAAAAGAATGAAGGCATTTCTTTTTTTTTTTTTTTTTTTTTTTAGCTTACAGGATATATAAAGTCTTCTCCAGTAATGCTACCTGGAAGCCTAGGTGAAAGGACATGAATCATGGGAGGAGAATTTAAAAGCCACACCTGCATTAAGAGGAAATAGATCTCTTGCCACAGATGCAATTGCTTCTCCGTTAAAAGGCAAGAGAAGAACATTTCTTACAGACCAGCTAATTGGGTACATTTCACAGCTTTTCTAGTATCTATTTCTTACTGTGCCTGAAGCTAAATCCCTGGGGTCTTCTCATCTTCTCAATAGCAGGTTCATCCTTTCCCATTTTTTTGTTATGAAACTGAGTTTTCATAATACAACTGAAGACTGAGGACCTGAACAAAAAACACTAGGAGAGAAAACTTGCAAAGTAATCATGGTGCTGTCCGAAAAATGTCCTTTCTTTGTTTAACAATACAAAAGTAAAATTAAAATTAATCTAAGGTTTAGAACAAGAATTTTTGGGGGCTTTTTCCTGCTTTGCATTGGCATAAGATTGTGCCTTTCTTCCACCTGCAAGGCCTGCAGCAGACTAACCCACCAGAGCGCTTTCAAAGGCACAGGGTACTAGACTTGGGTATTCCCTGGTTCAGAGGAAGAACTTCAACCAGGTCTGGAGCAAGGCTCTCTTGAGAATCCAGCTAAAAAGTTGACCCCTTTCTGTAGATGGTGGCATGGACTTGACAAGGGAGAGACTCTGTAAAATCTGTAATTGAGACTCTTGCTGGGATACAGAAAAGATTCCTGGCATCATCTCAAAATCAAATTAAGTCCATATGCAAACATGACTCCTCTGGAGTCCAGCAGAGCTTCTTAGCTCCATAGTATATTGCAGTTTCTCTTAAACACCCCATCCAAAACCAGCCATGTGGTGGCTCTGATTTTATCAATGTGTGGCTGAGTCTGGGGTGGGCTGCAAGCTGACGAGATGCTCAGCCCGATGCTGGCCTGGATCTCCCTGGCTGACACCACTCCCTGTGGACTGCAAAAGGACTTGACATCCAACACAGTTGTCACAATCAGCTTCCTAAAATTATTAGGGATTAATATGGGGTTGGAAGTCCTTTTGAAAGTTAGCTGTATTCCCATTAACCAGGAGAAATAATAAAAAGCTCCCTTTCTCTGGGGTCAGGAAGGGAGAATGGCACAGAGATTAAGGAATTTTATAATAAGCCTAAACTGCAGGATTTCTTCTTTTTTCTTAGGGTGCCTAGTCCTGAAGGCCCTTCAAAGACTGAAACACAGTTCACAGATGCTGACTTTGCTAAGTTTTCGTCTGAGGGAAAAAAAGAGAGAAGAGAAATAAAATACCTAACAGTCATGTCTGCTATGTAGAGAAACAACAAATGCTATAGATTTTTCCTTCAAACAAAACAAATGCATCTGAAAAACCAGGAGTCTTGTTCATATTCCTTATCAAAATTGGACAAAATTACCTGACCCACAACAATAATAATAGCAATAATAATGATCTTGATGATGAATCAATAAGGATATGCATTATTTTAAGAAAGACTGAGAACAAAATATATGCCTAAACCTAACAAATGTGAAACATGGGAAAAAAAGAAAACAAATGACCATTTCACAAAAAATAACAAACATAGGAGATACATCATCTGAGTGACCACTGAAGTAGGGAAAAACAATGAATTTTAAAAGCAGACTCTGAGTCAAGAGTATAGAGGCCTGAGCGAATCTGCAGTCAGAAGCAATGGCAGTAGAGAGATGACCATTAAAACATGTAGCAGTCTTTCTGGAAATGCGAAAAGTTCAGAGATTTGTGAGACTGTTTTCTCAATGCCCAGCCATCGCTTTGTTCTGGTAACTCACTCAGGCTCTTGCTGTCTCCGTGGTCTCCCCAGCCACCCTGTAGAGTCCTCACAGCACCCGAGGAGCTGTCAGCAGCTCACGGTGGCTGGATGCAGCTGAGGACAGAGGGCACAGGTTTGTGCTGTCAAACAGCAGGACGCAATGGAATCAGACATCTCCAACACTGATCTCACAGGCTATACATATTTATGCATTAATACATGGTGGTGGAAGCTGAGATGTAAACCTTCTGTAATAAAAACTCCTTGTCCAGAGATACTTCAGTCAAAAAGCACTTTCCTACTTGTCTAATGCTCTGAGATGGCTGGTAGAAGTATCACTGACATTATCCCATTTCAGTCACACAGTATTCATCACTACACAGTCTGGTCCTTACCTCAAGGACTCACCCTCTGCATTATATATGAGGAATTTATTCTGTCAGAGAATGTCCTCCCTTGTGTCAACCACCTTTCATCCCCAGCAGTCTCATTAAAAAAAAGAAATGGAGATGTGTGAAGAGAATATCTGAATAATTCAAACTGCTCCTCAGATCTTCATCATTTTGATACCTATAACCCTGATTTGGTTGACACTGTTTGTGAAGATGTAAAGATGTATTTGATTTATTTTTTTTAAACAGTTCCTAGATAAAGCAGAGAATTAGACTGACCATTTCAACATAATAGATGCCCGAAGGCTTTTAAAATTCTGCTTTCACAGTCTCCTAAAAGCCTCATCTTTGAGACTGAGGATCTGATTTTGATGTATCAAATTTCTGAGGCAAGCTACAATGTTGATTTTGACAAAGGGGCATCTCTTTTCTAACAGATAGGAAATTGACCAAAAATGTTCATTTCTCCAAAGCAACTAAATGTTCAGTAACAAATTTTTGTCTCTTCCAAGTTACCCCAGAATCAATGATCTAGAAGGGGAAACCTCACCAAACCATTACTATTGTTCTGTCCTCCTTCACTGCTTTTTTCTAACATTACTTTGGTCATTCACTTTCCAGAATTCTCCTGAATCTGGTAGACATTTAAGAGCAGACAAATCAGAACAATTATCATAATAAAACTGCTGATTGCTAAAGAAATACAATGTTCTGGCTGATAGGAGTCTAAGACATTTCTGCTGTACTGGGTCACTTCCTACTTTAAACTAGGTTGTCTCTTGCAGCAGTTAAAGTATGACTAAGCTTTCATGAGGTTTACTACTCCTACAGTAACAACGGTCCTATTTCTTTTTATGGTCCCATGCCTCATCTTTGCACCAGCAGAAAATCTCATTTCTCACTTCTGTATGCCATTCACTTTCATGAACACACAGATCCCACAGTCTAAATGTGACAGATTTTTGGCCTTTCCCTCAGAAAATCCAGTGCTGGTGATTTAGTGCTTGGAAACAACTCCGGGAAACTCTCTGCATGGCGTCTTGGTAGGCTGGAAAAATATCTACAAGAAGTGACTTGCAAGGATAAATCAAAGTGTGAGAGACTTTACTAAACTAGAACAATTTTTATAGCATTTAGATGATACTGCAGGACTGTTAACCAGAGTGTAAATGATTGAACAGGTGATGAATCCCTTAGAGGAAAAAGCCATTAGATGGTTTTAAATCCATTAAAAAACAGTATTATGTGCTATAAAGAGCAACAAGATATCCTTTTCTTCCCTTTCTAATACAATCCTCATCAGATTACTCATACTGTATTCCCAAGGCATTTTGTCAACACATGACAAACAACACCTGTGTTGAATTTCAATATGATTTACAAATTAGCTTTTGAACCGAAATGCTGCTGGTAGGCTTCATTTTCATCCACATGAGGATCTCATCTTAGCCTACCACGAGAATGCAGGACGTAGTTATTGGCAACTGCATTTGACATGTCTTTCACCTCCCAACCAGCTCTCCAAGTAGATTTGATTTCACAAATCCAGTGAAATCATTTTCTCACAAGTTATGCCTCCATAAAAAATAGTCACTAGGATATTCATTTGCAAAGGACCCACTCTCTGTCCTCAGGCTACTTAATATGGACAACAGACTCCAACACAAGTTTTCTGTCTTTCCAACAGAGTAACTGAATCAACAAACTTATTAGATCTTCTCAGCTGTGTCCTCTGAAACTGTCCAACTTTGTTTAACTAATTAATAAACCACTGGAGCAGTAACCTGGCTTTCCTCTCTCCTGCTTGACTTCTCTTCTTTCTTGTCCAATGAATGTTTAATTACTGAGGTAAAGTGAAACATATGCAAGAGAAGAAATGAGGAGAGCTTGTCCACAGTATGCATGATAGCCTAGTTATTCAGGCAGTCCGATGAGAAAGAGGGCAAGATAGGTTTAAGCATCTACTTCAAATCTTCTGAACCCAAACTTCCTGAAAATTAGGAACACATTCTCCAAAGTTGCCTCTGGCTCATTAAAAGGTACAGTCCAGTTAGCTTGCGCTTCTGAAAATTACTTTAGAATCTAAGAATTGTCACCATCACCTTCCATACTTGAGATGCCCCCATGTAGACCTTTAGATGGTCATCCTCTATATTTAACTCCAAACTCTACATATGAATATTTAGAGTTAGAAGACTGACTTCTTTAGTTCTCTGTGAAAGTTGGTAAATATTCTTCTGTGAGAATCCTTTTTACAGCAACCCTGGTATACAGTCACTAGAGCAAAAACTTCTGTCTTTTGCTCTGTCAGTAAAGGAAAAAATAATATCCTCAGTAGAGCAGTTACAGAATGAAAATAAAATCTGTATAGGTCTATAACCCATTAAGAAAAGAAAGAAACTCAGATTTAAATGGAAAAGTGGCCTTTGGTTTCTTCCCACTGATTCTGCAGGTGTCAGGGTCTATAGTTTTCCACTACAGAGACTCGGTCAGAATAAATTTGGGCTGTGAATCAAAACCCCACACAGAAGAATGAAGTCAAACATAACTCTTGATCCTCAAATCTGAGACAGATTAAAATGTAAGGAATATTGTGAAACCCTGGCTCACTTGCTACCAGACATTTGCTGTCAGCAGCTTCCCATGAGACATGAACTCACCCTAGGACTCCAGCCAGCAGAGGCTGGGGCCCGGCAAAGTATACACTGAAGCAGAATAATAGCTGTAGTTATGTCTGCGGTCCCTCAGCTCTAGCAAGCATTATTCTATATTGTAGGGTCCAGGCAGTCCTTCCTGACACAGAGGAGGAAGGTGCTGACCTTGACCAGCTCTAACAAGGTGTGAATTTTGACAAAGTGTAATTAGGATCCCATAAGACTGCAACTTCTCCCTTACAGTGATATTTTGTCATTTATCCATTAGGGTTTCAGAAGCATCAGTATTGAATCATCCTCATCGAAAGAGAGTAAATCTCCTGCGGAAGTTTCCCTGTGCCTGCTGCCCACCACGCAGGTGACCCCTGAACAAACATATTGTCACTTCAGTGCTTCAAATTCTACTTCTCTCCTTTCATAGCAATTGCCTCTTCTTGCTTCTCGGCAATGTAACCAGCTGTCTGCAATTTAATTGGGACAGTGAGAACTGCTCTAAGACTTGACTACTTCAAGCAAGCAAAACCTCCCTTCTTAGTGCCCTGCTGAGGCTGCCACTTCTTTGACTTGAGGTTTTTATTTGTTTGTTTTCTTCTCAGCCTGCTGCTTCTCAGTGTTTTCTCTCCTGTATGAATTCTGTTTGTATGTCCTGTGTAGTCTGGGAGGTGAGCTGAGTTTTTGTTTTCTCTTAAGTCTCACAAATGTTCTCTAAAATAATGCAGGTCAGGAAACAAGCATGCTTATTCTGTAGCTGTATTTGAGAAGCAAAAGCAGCTTTAACCCAGCCTGCCTGTCATGAATGGTAGTTGTCACAGATCGTTCTAAAGGAAAGGAAAATCGTATATCAGGTGGATAGTCTCCTTGTCTGTTATCTCAATTGTCAACCAGAAGGAAAAGGACCTAGTAGAAAGGTGACAGCAAAATAATGATGTTTTTAATCTCTTGCTGGATTAGGAACAATCCCTTCTATGGAAAAATATATCTGTTGTTAATGCTAATTATCGTAAGATTTAGAGGCATTGTTATCTCCCCTCCAAAATATCATAAGCCACACTTTGTTGTAGGCTTTTTGGGATCCCATTCAGCAAAACAGTGAAATAGGGATCAGGATTGACTATACTGATGTCAACAGGACTATTCACACACTTTGAGTGATGCACACTATTAGGAATTTTGCTGAAAAAGGATTAATTTTTTTTTTTTATTCTTTAATGTTGCTTATAATAATAATAATGTGTCCCCCTGTTTCCTGCTCTTTCTTCTCAATTTTATGGTAATAACTGTTCTTCACCTCTGAGTTGCTAGTGTGCCTGTTGTAGTGAAACAGAAGTAATGAATTAATTCACTTGGACATCCTTGTCTTTACCTGATGAAAGAGGTAATAATCCATGCAAGTAAATCAGGCTCCTTCTCTCAGTGAAACACTCTGTTTCGGTTTAGTGTATTTTTTAAACAATTTGTATACAAGACATTTTCATACCAGGCTGGCAGATGAAATCCCATTACATTCACTTTTTCTCTTCACGTTGTATTCATTACAGAACAGGAGAATCTGCTACCCCATGATAACAGCAAATCTACTATAAATCTGCAGTTTCCAAAAACTTGTAAGCAGGGTGCACAGGCCAGACAAGCAGGCAATTCCTTCCAGCACTGTAAGAAAGGGAAGCTGAAACATGCCCCTGGAAAAGGCCAGGTCAGGAACTGGATCCAAAGGTGAACCCAAGTCCTGAGACTCCCTCGTGAAGATTTGAACCCGATAGCATGCACATGTTGTAACAGCTCTGACTGAATGTTGCTACACACAAAGGGACGGTGTTAGTCAGAATCAATGCCTTCTAAACATGAAACTCCCTCCAAAGCTCCTAAAGCCCGTGACGTGCAGCAGGCATGGCTGTTGGGTAGCTACCACCTTGCTTGTATCAAACATACCATTCAAATACAGCTCTGATGCCCAGTTTCATCATCAGCAGGGGCTGAATAATCAAAATCCTTCTCTGCTAGACAAAGTTAGACATCTGGGGCTGAGTCCAAAGGCACTGAGGGGTCCTGTGTTCCATTTCCATACCCACTCACTCCACCACTGCCCCTACAACAGTTGTAGGGATCTCCCCTTGTGAACTACTACAACCGCAGTCTTACATTTCTCGTGGTTCTCATCTTTCTGAAGATGCTGCCATACAGCTTAGCAAATCAGGAACCATGGCATTTCTGATGTACAGATAGGTCTGGAAGAGTTTTTCTCCCCACCTCAAATATTGATCCCCTGTTCCTGGATAATGAAACTCCTCCCTTCCAGAAGACAGATTGCCGTGTTCTTGCAAAGACAGGACTCTTCCTTCACCTAAGGAAACTCTTTCTTTTCCTTCACTGTGGTTCTTTCTTTTGCTTTCTTATGCTAGGCAACTCTCTTTCTGAAACCAGAGCACAACAGGAATATTCTAAAAGCCTAAAAGTACATATATATTGTGTTCCAGTGGGAAGCCTGTAGCAGACCTGCATATCTGCCATTCCTGACTGATGCTCAGCCATGTGATAGAGCAACTGCTCGGAAAAGGGGAACAAGCCAAGTTTTGAGGAATGATTTGTGTGAGTGTACTGAATGTTTTTACCCAAGTGTTCTGTGACCCTGAGCTATTGCAGTAGGGACAGTAGTGCTGTCTCCTCTGATGCCCACTCTCCAGCAAGATGTAAAAAGGAGGAAACCTCTTCAGGGATTGTGTTTAATGGGGAGCTAAGTGAATAACTGACACTCAGAAAGTTCTCATCTTTTGAATGAGAAGCATTTTCAGTTCTCACAGGAATGAGTATTGCCATCCTTTTCAGATATTTCTATATGTGTCTGTGTTACAGTTTCTGTAGTGCATAGTATAGGATCATGCTGTTCAAAAAATTCAGTATTATAATGAGGTAAAATAGCTTCTTCTCATTCAAAAACCACTGTGTGAACACACCGTCCTGTATCACATATGAAGTCAGATGAGGAGCATAGTGTACTCTGGGCTTAAAATCTTCCGAAGCATCTGTTGGATGCTCATTCTTTCCATAGTTCACTTAGATGAAGTGCAAAGAGGTAACGGATTCATCCCATGGAGAGGGTTAAAAAAAAAAAAGGTTATCAAGTGTCGTCTTTGTGAAATCATTCTCCACTGATTTAACTACTGATCACATTTTCATATCTATCACAAACATGGCATTTACCTTCACGATCAACCAGCTGATTGTGAGTGATCAGGCCATGCAGAGCAGAGCAGTATATATGTGATTGTTATGTTCTGCAAACATCACTGCAAGAAGCAGCACTTTTTCTAGAAAGGAGACATTAACTTCTTCCTCAGGTTTCAGAAACTCCAAACCCTGTTTCAGCTTTGCCTAGAGCTTCCGATTATAATTTTTTTCTATTTTGATGTAAGTTTCCCTGTAACTTCAAAAGTATTTTTTAAAATTTGCTTATCATTAATTTACATGTCACTCTGGCTTTTGTTTTTCTCTGCTGTTTCCCTGTTTAAAATCTTAACTAAAATGAATGTGTTTAATAACCTTGCTGCAATCTAATAATCAATTGGAATAAATCTTCATCGGGGTATTTTAGCATTTTGAATCTCCATTAAGAAATACCACACACGCTTACATACACACATACAAATTAAACTCAAAACAAAGGAAATTAGAAAATCAGGATAATTTTTCTTGTTGTTTTTTATCTTTTGGTTATTTGCTTTGGGATTATGTTGTTATTTTTTTCCAGGTCTTTATCTTTGCTCTGTAGGCAAATAGCTTTATGAAAGTATTAGAAGTGGCCTTTTGACAGCTAAATGAGATAGAAGCAAAATTTCCATTTTATTCAAAGCTGCCTTCACAAACCATGCAATTTTCCTTATCCAGCCAGTTTAAACTCAAGGCTTCTCTAGTGATATCACACTCAGTCAAAACCGACAGGTTATTTCTATTAAAGTTTGGGGTTGAATGGAGACTAACTAGAATGTCTATTCTATTGTTAATATTTCATTCCAGTGACAGAATGTAGTAGCTTGGATGAATTTAAGATGATAAAATTTATAACATTTCTGGAATTGAAAACCTGTTTGTTCATGTAGTTCAATTTGTTTAAATAAATTTTAAAAAATATTTATCATGATACACTAAAGTGATATTTTCTCTGTAATTGCCTTTAATTATTTTTACTGGCGTGGCCTCAATAATAATTTTTTCTTTCAAACATTTTGTTGTATGCTTATATCCTGAGCCATATTTTAAATGATCAAAGTTGTTAACTTACCATTTCTTGTTATCTTACTAAAGGAAAAAACAATTTACCATTTAAAGTCTTGGGGAAAACACAGTGTATTTAACATTACCCTGGCATTAGTTGTACTCTAGATCTTGCTTTGTCTAACCTAATGTAGTGGAATCTCATCCATTGCTTTTCTGTTTCTTTCTGTTCAGCTGAAATTCTCTGGCAGGATCAGCTACAGGAAGGATGAGAAAATACCAATTATTGCAGGTCCTCAACATTGCTCTTCACCTATTAATCTGCATCTAAAGAAAGACAAAAACATAACTCACAATTAAGTGCTTGTGTGAATCAAAGGGTATTTAAATAGGAAGGAGTGGGGTTATCCTCTGAAAAAATATATATTTTCTAGAATGAGTGTAACATTAAAATGTTAAAATGTAACATTATAAAAAGAGATGGGTAGACAGGCAACTTATATCCAAATACAACTTCAGTTCTCATGTATAGTTAATGTTTGCCATCCTGTTAGCTAACTAATCAAACTTTAAGTAGCTAACAATCAAACTTTATTTGAAAAATTGGATATGGTATATATAACATTTTTTGACAACAGCAGTGAAATTCACTAGCATGCAGAGGAAAATTTAAAACTCTCAAGAGACTTATGTCACGTGTGAGGCTTTTCAGTGACTGTCTTGAAAGGGGAGACTCAGCTTTAGAATGAGACTGGAGCTTGAAAAGTTAAATGGGACTTCTTAATTGTTTCTGCATTGATCTCTCTCTATGGATCAATCATTTCCATCAATTTCCTAGCTGTAAGATCCTTATTGAGTTACTTTTATCCAATTGCGTGAAATGTTTTGCCATCACTGATAGTCTTATCATTTGTACCTGTCCTCTGTCTCAGGAAATCTGAAAAAAAAGAAAAGACAAACAAATAAAAAAGCCAACCAAACAAAAAAACACTTTGCAAAACAGAACACAAATGATGTAATTGTAAAACTATAGTCATGGTGTGTACTCATGAAGGTGAACAGACAAGTTATCATGAGCAGGCTCACTGTTCAGTAAGAATGTACCTGCTGAACTGCTCAGAGCAAAATGCCCTGTAGAAAGGATGGGGAGTTTGACACCAGTCAGAGTGATTTTGATGAGTTATCTCTTAAAGTTCAAGTGGTAATAATATTTAATTTTGCTCTCTTTCCAAGACAACACTAAAATGGAAGCTAACATTTTGATCATGGTCAAATGATCATCCAAGTAAAAATAACTGTTTTCTTGTTTATAAACTGTATTTGTAAACAGGTTTCTTTTTTTTTTTTTTTCTGTGTATTTTCACTCCAGACACTCTTCTTGGATTCTGATCATTTAATGAATGATGTGTTGCAGTGTGAATTTTGGTATAGGCCTATTTCAATTTTTTTACTCCTGACTCCTTCTCTTTTTGGCAGATTTATACAGTATACGGCTAGAGAAGGATGTACAAATGACAAAATGGAACAGACAATCTTGAAGTTATTTTCAAGGAATATTCAAGCACCTGAACTTAATTATTTGCTATTCATGAGTATTTTTCTCCAGCTCTGCTCTGCTGCCCAAGTGTTTCCAGGAAGTAAATGTGGCACCATTTAAACATGAACAACACAATAAATGGCATAATCTCCCTATCTTATCAAGATACCTGATAATATTCCAAATTCAAGCATATATTCAAGGATTTATTTTTTCCTGTTACTTAGTTATTAACTTAGACAAGTTACCAACCATTAAGTCAGGCTTGTGAGCAACATTCAAGCTAGTTATCCCTGAAAATCTCTTAACCTCTGTGCACCATATGATGAGAAGTAGGGTAAAACAGAGAAGCTTCATAACTAGGGAAATAATCATACTATGCTGCACAGCCTGTACCAGTTTTTCCGTAAGCATCCAAAATTAGTCATATTGGGGGCATTTTAAGTAGTACTTTTGGTCTGAAAACAGTTATTTAAGGAATTAAACCAATATTGCTTCTGAAATTGAACCACAAAAAAGGGTTTTTTAAAATTTTTTTTACAAAATCACATCTGTCTCTAATTTATTTGTTAGAGTTCAGATCAAACTTTAGGAAAGCAGAAGTCGTGTTCAGAGAACAGTTTTGAACAACACCTGAGAAACATACCAGTGTCTTTAAGCTAAGTTTGAACAAGAAGTGGACGGATTTTATGGCTTTCTCTTTAGCATGTCTCAGTAGGGTAAATGTGTATGATTTTAGATGTTTTCAGACATCATGCACAGCATCTATCTGAAACAGAGATCTTAGGTATACATCCGTCTATATTCTGTGCTAATGAAACTCTGTGTAATCACAGTAAAATAAAGCCCAGGACTCCCAGGAAACAATACACGCCTAAGATTTCAATAACCTTCAGCAGACAGCTGCATCCATTCATAGATGTGATGGATCCAGGTATCACGTCAGTGAGTCCCCACAGACAAGTTGCAGCAGTAGCCAGTTTCAGACAGGCAATATCATCAATTTCTCTTGTACTGGAATTTTCTAACCTAATTTCATAGCCCTGGAAACACAGCAATCTATCTGGTTGTATTGACGAGACTGAATTTACACAGGTCATTTGAAAGATAAAGGTCACATACACACCAGGCCTCTAGGCCACATTTATTAAGAGCATCTTTCAGACTTTCAACATCATTAGTGTCATCCAGACCAACGCTGGTGTAAATGAAATGTGGCAGAACAAAAGACTGCTGCCAAAAGTATAGATGTACATAAGTGATACACAAGGAGGTTCAGCCTTATTAGCCCCTGAAAAACCACACTGTTCCATAGTCAGTGGCCAGCCTAGCCTTTGCACAGGAGACTGTCCAGCCTCATGATTTTATAGCCCTTTTAATCAAAGACAGAATAAAAACAAAATTGCTGACCTGAGGTTTATACAGCAATATTTATATAGAAGGCACAAGTTCTCAACAGGTGCGTGTTTATTGCTATTTAATATTCACATTTCAGGAGCATGCAAACCCCAAACTGACAGAGAGTCCCTGGTGAGAACTATTGTACATGTGTTCATTATTGCTATTTTTGGAAACAGCTCTGCATAACTAGTGACTTTCTTACAGTTGTTTGAAATCTGCATATCTGATGCAATTGTCAGGGACTGAGCAGCTGCCTGCAGGAAATCCATGGCCAAGTCCAAATGCTTTCTGATTACAAAATGCTTTCTGATTACTGTTTGAGAGACCTGTATAAAATAGCTCTGAGCACAGCCAGTGCTGACATGGTATTACAGCAATGGTTTCTTTGTAGCTCTTGTCAAAATTTGATGACAATCAATACGAGATTTTGGCAAAATTGTACTTCTGCTCATGAGCAAATATTTTGGGAGTAATTTTTGTCAACATTTTATATTAGAAGAAAAAAAAAAATTCTTAACTTCCAAAATTTCATTCCCAAAGTGCTTTTTCAAAACTTGAGGATTTTGTCTGCCATGACCTTGAAAAAATATAGGCAAGGTCTACCTTGTGGGTTGTGCAGCACATCTAGGCAAACGCCAACCCAATTTACCGTTCAAGCTACACAGAAAAATCCCTTGAGGGTGAGCTACCTTGGTCTTCATGCACAAGGAAGATGAATTAGCCAGGTCTTAATTTGCTTAGGTGGAGTATTGCACTGATATATATCTAACACTTCCAGATATATAGCCCCTGTGACATCTCCCTCATCCTATAGATTCAATATGCCACAGTGTTCCATTGCTTTGAGCTCTCATCTTCCCAGTCTTCTCTGTGGGTTTATATTTCCTGTGATTCACCACCATTTTCTCTGTTGCTTGCTTACCCTAGGTACCATGTGAATCCTGGCATAACAAACAGCAGAGAAGAAATTATCCAGGTGGGAAATCCTAGCATCAATGACAGAAAAAATGCAGGATGCTCAAACTTCTACAAAGTACTGTTGCAACCCCTTAAGACTGAGGCTTTAATGAAAACAGAGGCATGGGGGGGGTGGGGGGTGGGGAAGAAAAAAACAAGAGTCTTCAAAGACTTTTAAAAATATTCCAGAGAAAACTTTCCAGCAAAACTTCCTTCACTTCAGAAAAGAAAATCCTTTCCACTTTTACATTCCAGACACAGAATCTTAAAGAGAAGACCTCCCAGAGAGAATAAACACATGCCAGTGCAGAAAACCATGCCAGGAAGGATTTGATTTGTTATTGAGGCTTCTTTAGATTGCAGGTTTCACAGTACCCATTCAGATACACCTTCTTGCTGAGAGCTTTGTTCAGTCCGTGCTTCAAAAAGGAGCTTTTAATGCACTTCTTAAAAATAAGATTCTTTCAGAACTTTGTAAAGCTTATCATTTGAGCAATATGCCACTGAAAGGTAAGTGTGAAGTTCAGTTCTCATGGACAGCTAAGACTGAGAAACTCTTACACTCCACCACAGTCCCCATGTGTTTGCTCTAACTACATATCACACATGGGGACTGAGGCTCAACTCAAATTCATACATGCAATTCTAGATTTTATTCACCCAGAGGTGGGCTGAGGGTAGAAGACATATTCTTCTGCTTTCATTGCACATTTTCTATTATTTCAATAATATCCTGCTGAAATGAGGAGAGAGACTACAGGGGAAGTGTAAAATGTTGCACCAGAGACAATTTAGAGGAGAAAATTACAGTGGCAGAATCCTTTGGGAGCTGCCTGGTTCTTCCTCTTGTCCCACAGCAGAATGGGCTAATCTTAAACCGTTCCTGACAATGACTGGTTACACAGATGGAGACTCCAGAGTATCATAGACAAAACAACTCCCATAAGTCGGTCTATTTTCTCTCACAAAGTTGTTTTCCAGCTATCTAAACCAAACCTCCCTTGCTGAAATTTAAACTCACTATGTCTTCTTCTACAGGAGCTGTAGAGAATAAATTATTCTTTCCTCTCTGGCAGACATTTCTCACACATTAGAAGACTTCTTTCACATCTTCCCTCTTCTGTCCTGGATTAGATAACCCACAAATACATTTGCCTTTTCACAGTGTATTGCATTGGCTAGTGAAGTCCAGGAATCAACTATATAAATTACAAGAGACTTGAATGAGACCAGAACAGGATACAAAACCCAGTGTTGTGTCTGAATGAACAGTGTATGAATACTTACTTAACATCAGTATTTGCCTATGATGCCTTATGGCTTTTTGTAATTAATTAGACTATGAAGTGCTTGATTATGATAGTAGTGAATGTTTTTCCTGCCCACTCTTATCACTTGTTTAAAAGTATTCTGTTCAGCTGAGTTATGTGTGAAACTGAGAGCTCATGTATATACCGGGTACCAAACAGTAGATTCTTATTCTTGTGGGTTTCTTTTTAATTTTGGTGTGTTTTGTTTGTTTTTTGTTTGGTTTGGTTTGGGGTGGGTCTTTTTGGTTGGTTGGTTTTTTGTTTGTTTAGTTGCTGGTTTTTTTGCTTGTTTTTAGAACCTGTTGTCTGATGACTATTGCTACTAAATAAGGCCTCTTAATACCTCCAGCAGATCAGAATATCAAATCAGAGGGAAAAAAAAAAGCAACCTAAAGTATTAATTCATTTCCACATTTTTAAGATCTTTCTCATCTCTTCCCTCTTTGTGCCAAGCCTTCAAGATGTAATTGGAAATGTTGGATACACTCCTTCAAAAATGTTCCCTGAACAAATTACCAAGTACCATTCTGTGGAATGAATGGATGACAAAGAGCAACACCTCTTCAAAGGAAAGCAGGCAAGCTGAAATTCAAGTATTTGGTCTTCTATTAGTTGTCACTCACTTCCTCAGAACATTCTTTGGAACCGAATTATTTTATTTCTTGATTGTTTCCTGAGCAAGACTCTTTATGCAGCTCTCCTAAATTCACTGACAATTTTAATTGAGTGTTTTCATTCATTTCTCTGTAAAGTTTAATTTAAAAGACATTCACATCTGGGAGATGGCTTGGTCTTTGCCAAATATATTCTCATGTCTGCTGTTTTATGAACCATTATTGTATTAGGATTCTTGTTCATCAATCACACATTTGTATCAGCCTACATCTTTAAAATGTAAAGGCTGGGATTATAACAAAGAAATACAACTTTAAAACCCCAGCAGATCTAAAAGGCCAACAAAGAAAAAAAATTCGTTGTCCAAAGTGAGGTACATCATTCACATGTTATTTCCCAGTCTCTTTAGTCATGTAGCAAGAAATTGCTCACATGTGAGCTGTTTTACAAAGTATTTATCCATAAATACAGATGATGGGTTCAGCAAAGATCTGAGAAAAGTGTTTCATCCTCCCGTACTGAGCCTGTGAGCTTTATCATGGTGCACAGCGGTAGGATTGGAGCTGCTGGGATCAGTATGGGTACAAATAAGCTTAGTGACTCAATTTGTGATTACTGTCCTGACAGAGTAGTGAAAATGGCATTACGAAGCATCCCGGATCTTTATATCAATGATGACCCTTATATCAATATACCTTATATATAATATCTTTCTATCAATACTGAGACAGAATCAGAGAAAGAAAGACTTCAACACAAATGAACCTGAAATTTGGGGGTTTCATAGCAGCAGATTATGGTGCATCAGTGAAAAACATCCACTCAGATCCAGAGATAACAAATGAAAACTCCTGAGAAAGATTTGGTTGTGGGACATGAATGATAGAGAGAGGCTTCAGGAGAATGAGGATCATGTGGAAAAGATTTATTATAGGGCTAAAGTGACAAGTGGACTGTATAATGCTTTCACTCCAAAACAGTTTAGCATTGCTGCCTTTTACCAACTTTCAGGGGCACTGTGTGGACATAAGATACATCCTCTTATGCCCAATCTCAAGGAAACAACTACAATGGGAAGATGCTAAGAGAAGCTGCAAAGAGCTGAAAGTAGCTCCTGAAGGATCCAACTGTGAAAAGTCAAGACAACATTTTCATTTGCAGGCTGCAAATCACTCACAGAGGCACCGGTTCATAACCCTGAGGTCACGCTGATGTTTTCTCCTAAAGACAGCACTCCCTGGATGTTAAAGCAGTAGGATTGTTCCAGGTGTCTCTGTCCACCCCAAGTGCCAGAATATGGACTGGCTGATTTAAGGAGAATAAACAGTAGTATATGAACCCCAAATAATCTGTGCAAGGGTCATCCTTCTACCACTGGTAATAAAACACAAAAAGTGTAGGGGAAAGACTCTCAGACCTCTTGTATAACCCAGCTACTATGCTGGGATTTCTCGTCTCTTAGCAAAGGCTATAACCAGTTAGCAGAAAAAAAAATAAAAATGGAGACACATTTTGCTATTATTTTCCAGATTTAAATGAACGGTGAGGCTGAGTATGGAAGAATAATTAAATGTTGTAGTAGTTATATTGATTAATACTGGGATCATGTCTGACATTTGTAATATAAGCTGAAGGACAAAGCACAACATAGATATATGTGGTTAAGACATTTCTTATAGTGCCTTCAAAGATTAAAATAGCTAAATAAACGTCAGTCATGACAGTTATTTTTGTGTTTTCCTCTTTTAAGAATCTTCTTGCTGTGACGAGAAATAAAGGAAAGAAATAATGTTTGGATCTTTTATGAAAAGTGGTGTTTGTTTTTTGGTTTTGTTTTGTTTTTCCTGGCTGCTTTGACATCTAAGCAAAGAGCATTTGAAAAGACAAACAAAAACATTCCTGTCTTTTGAGTCCAGAGCAATGCACACAGCTTGTGTGCATTCCTTTGCTTGTGAGCAAGGTGGACACACTGTCATCTTCTAGCTTTCAGCCCTGAGGACCAGCTGTCTGTAACCCAAAGTCCAGTTTGGTTAAGCACAGCTGTGTGACCTTGACTAAATTTCACTGAGAAAATTGTTGCTAAGGTGTGAGAAAGTCCGTGATCTGACGTCATCCAAGATAAGAAAAACAAAAACACAAGCAAAGCTGTAATGGTTGAGACGGTGGTAACTAGGAGCTCAAGGATTCAGAAGGAAAAATACTGGCAAGAAAAACTGAAACTCATGAAGGATGAGGGGGTTGGGAAAAGGAGAAAAGCAGGAATCAGAAGATGTTGTTTGATTGACAAGCAGCCCACTCCTAGAAGTGCTGGAGATCTGCCTTTCCTCACCATTTGCCTGATTATAAACTTTTCCTGTCCTTTTCTATCTATTTATATTCTATGCTCAGGGGTGAAAGAGGTTACCACACTGATGATGCAACTGAAAAAAAATGCTGATACAGAAATTTCTTTTTAATTTATATTGGTTTTTCAATATATATTAAAAAAAAAAAAAAGTCAAAAGAAGTTTTGAAACATCAAAACATTCTGGGTTTGATTATTCTAGAAATCAAACTTGGATATTTTTCAGTATTAAATTACCTTCATATGTGAAGAGATCTTTCTATTTTACAAAACCACATGCCTAAAAATCAAAACACAGTTTACTATTTGGGATTTTTTTAATGTTTCTGTTCATCCATGATTCCCCCACACACAAAGAAGTTTGATCCACCCAAGTAACTTTCTGGATTTCTGCATTTATTTGTCAGAACTGCAGAAATACTAAACAATCAATTATTCCAACAGCTCAAATTCTACTCCATATGGGCAAGATAATATGCCTGTCTGAAACATTTCTTCTCTGTATGGGCCTGCCTCAGACGATGAGATATGCACCATTTACTTATGAAAGCACTTCATTGTTCTCATGCTGTCAGACGGCCGTTTTGTTACACCGTACTTTTTCTCTCAGCAATTTACTTCCTTCTGGATTGATGTGCAAGTTCTCTTAAAGCAGTCAAGAAATGCTGGACTCTTACAAAAGTGTATATGATGTTAATACAATGCTCACCAGGATAAGGGTTTAAATCTGTGCATATTGGTTCTGGTGCTTATCTGCACAGGTTTGTGAAAACACTGGACAGAAGCATCTGTTAAATAAGCACCTACTTCAAAAAGAATATTTTCTTACTCGCTTGGTAAAGAGGAGACCTAGACCTCCTCGCGATAAGTATTGCACTTAATAATTAAATTTTCCTATTTACAAGGTCCACGTAGTAAAAGTTCTAAATTAAATAATCTTCATTTGCATACATTTCAATCCAAAGGGCATCATTAGAGGACAGTATCTCCAAGATAATAATGAGCTGTTTTCATTAACCATGCCCTAATGATTACAGCAGGCTTGTACTTCAAGAGTCCTGAGATAGATACCCAGATGAGACCAAAGAAAATATTGTTCTATCTGTGTATCTATGTACCTATGTATGCATGCATGAATGCACATATCTATCTATCTATCTATCTATCTATCTATCTATCTATCTATCTATCTATCATCTATCTATCTCCCCTTCCATGTAAGTCACTGAGTTAGAAGGCTATTTCCTGTTCCTGGGTTGATGTGCTCAGGAACCCCTTGAAAAATATTTAATTGAATTTGGATGTGGTGTGGATAAAGGATCAGGAAATGAAGTTTGATCTCCGTTATAGCTCTGGAAATCTGCAATAGTGCAAATGAAGTATTGTTGGAAAGAACAGACTTTTTCTGCTTCTACAATCCTAAATGTAAACAGATCCTCTAACCTGCTTGATTCTTCCTCTTGTCGCCAAAAATTATGTTTAAAACTACCAAAGGGACTGACATGCTTTTTTCTAACCTTGCAATTGTCCATTTATTTTTCAAATATAGCCTTTTGATATATCTGTCATCACAGTGTAAGAAATATAACTTTACATTTGGAAAAATTGTTATTCATATATGAC
Organism: Columba livia; assembly: GCF_036013475.1. NCBI lineage: Eukaryota > Metazoa > Chordata > Aves > Columbiformes > Columbidae > Columba > Columba livia. The sequence continues at coordinate 14,873,456 of NC_088608.1, forward strand.
AGGTCTTCCACATTATTTGATTTATTTTCATATTTTTCCATCCAAAATGATAGATGATATTTTTGCTACTGTCAGGTCTATCTGATTTGTGTTTGACAAGTATATATTATCCCCCATACTACTAAGCAATTATCACTGAATAGTAGAAAACAGATCTATATAGGCCTTCTGTCAATCATATTGTTCATCTTTTGCTCTCCACAGATCAACTAGATCTTTGTTATTCCAAATGAATGTTTGTCCAGCTTGCTTTTCAAAGGCTTTAATGATGATGGAGTTCCCACAGCCTCCCCAGGCAATCTATTCCAGGACCTAATTATCCTTACTGTTAGAAAGTTGTTTGTTTTGGGTTTTTTTAATGTCTGAGTAAAATTTCCCTTGCCACTATTAAAAAGTCTATTACTTTTTGCGGTATTCACAGTGGACATGAATGAAAGATTATACACTTGGTTTTTTGCAACAACTTCTTATATGTTTGAAGATCACTATGATGTTTCCTTTCCTTCCCTCCTTCCTTCCTTCCTTCCTTCCTTCCTTCCTTCTTTCCTTTCTTCCTTCCTTCCTTCCTTCCTCCCTTTCTCCCTTCCTCCCTTCCTTCCCTCCTTCCTTCCCTCCTTCTCTCCCCCCTTCCTTCCCCCCTTCCTTCCCTCCTTCCCTCCTTCTCAAGCAATCCCAATAACTTCATAGTGTATTTATAAGCCATGTTCTCAGACCTTTCTTACAGGTCATGCTTCCAGGGTCTTACATCATTCTCATTGGACTCTGGATATTTTTCAGATGGGCCATACCTTTGTCAAAGTGCTGAGCTTAAATTCGACGTAATGTTACAGCTGGTAACTTAACATTTGTAGTATCACACAAATAAACAACATATTGCAAATATCTGGGCATCTGTAAGAATATTTTGAGTTGTACCTATCTTTCTCCATTTATTTTTCATCTGTTTTTGTAACAGATTCATGCTGTGTCACTGTTTTGAAGCTGCAGAAAACAGGGACACTTCTCAGCCCTGGTTTGTACCAACTCAGATCTTCTTTACCAGCCTCACTCAAGCCACTCAGATGTTCATCCACTTACTGGTTCTGCTGGTTTAAGAAAGGACATTTTTGTAACAAATCGCTGGTTATGTGCTGAGTCAGTTATTGAGGTTCCCAAAAGGAGAGGTAATGTAAGCTCTACTAACATAATTTCATTCAGTCCCATGGCCAGACTCTAGCATCTCCCAACATTACCCAAAATTTGGATCAGTCACTAATGTGGCAATGTACCTATGTTAAGTATATTTAAACAATATTAATTGCTCTACTACTGGTGGTATCTCATCCAAAAGTGATTGTTATGTACCATGAATGACCTTGGTTCCCAGGTTCAGTTGTACGAATCATAACTTCCATTAAACCTTCTGTGAGGATATTTTCACAGAACCACAGAATGTTGGCTGGAGAGGACCTTGAGGACACTTTTGTTCTGACCTCTGCCTTGAAGAACTCTCATCAAATGGATCTCATCAGTCATGACTCTGTGTAGACATTATTTTCTTCAGTGGTGATGAAATGAGAGCCCTGATTCAATAATCTAATGAAACATATGGTTAATGCCATTCTACAAACTCCAATAAAGTTGCTCATGTACTTAAATTCAAACTCATGAATAAAAATGTAGAAATTGTAACCTATAAAAAGCAGAGTTTATACTGCAGTTCAGACTATGCTGGGAGAATCACCTGCAGAGAAAAGAAAGAAAAACAACAACAACAACAGCACCTCTCTGTTTGGGGAATACTGTAAAAATTGAAAATATAGTTAATGTATTCTGTGATGTCTTTCTAGACATTTAGGAGAATTGTGGCTTTTTTTTGTTTAATAACTTATACTGAGAGGAATCCCGTCTTGAGTTTCTTGAGGGATCAGTTTACATGGAGGGAAGAGCTTGCTCTGAGCACAAACATCAGTTCTGCTCTGAATGTCACAGTTATTAGCTGCAGAGCCCAAGTCCTATCACCAGCCTGCCAGAACATCAGTCCTTATCAACTGCCTGTGAATTGTGCTGTGACAGGCATTAATTGGTGATTACTGAGAAAACTAACTGATGACTGGAAAAATCACTGTCTGAGCTAGATATGAATCATGTTCATTCCTGGTGGAGGCTTCTGTTCTGGCACGCTGGTCCCATCTACACCCTAGTCTTCTGGGCTCTGGCAGGTGTCAGACCTACTCCTTGAGGACATTGCCCACAGTCATATCATTAGTTCTGGCTCAGAAACCCAAACAGTGAACAACTAGGGAAAAATAACAAACTGATGTCTGGTTTTAAGTGCATATGCTCTCACTCACAGCATCCCATTTTTCCTCTCCATGTAGCCTAGTTTCAGCTGCCATCTATGCAGATGCATATGAGCCCAAACACCAACCCTTTCCAGGTGTCTTCCCAGGTTTTGGTCTTTTCAACCTTTTAGTGCTCAGTGCTTTTCTCTTCAAACCCTCTTGCAATGCACCAAGGCCAAATCTGAGAGTCTGAGTGACTTCCCAGAAATCTGCTGCCCTCCCTGTTTCACTGGGGCGGAGCAATAGAGTCAATAGAAGTCAGTCTTGCTTTTTTCAAAGTTGAGTACAGTTTTGAGATGCCAAGAAGGAATTTGGAGATTTGGGTAGAAGTGGACAATCTCAGGGGGTTTTACTAGCAAACAAGATATTCAAAAGCTATCCCTGTCTAGTGCATTTTTTTCAATGAAAGAGTTTGATCCTGATCAAAGTACAGTTAGAAAAACCCAAATGAACTGAAGCAGAGAGTCCACAGGTAACCATAACTATAGATCTTACCATAATCCTAAAACAATAATTGGCTTCAAAACCAATAATTGCTGTCAACTAGCTAACTCACCCACTCTAAAATACAAGCAGCTGGAATGTTACTCCTCAAATTTTAGGTAAGGGAATAATTAAGTACCTGTCTAGCAGTAAATAGGTGATTAGAAAAAAAAAAAAAAAAGTATAAAAATTACATATTTTTAAAATAAATGCATTTATATGGTAAATCTCAGGTTTACTGAAATATTGTTCTATTTCAGAAACAACATTTGAACCAATCATAGAAAGATATATCTACTTAGAAAACAAAATAAAATAATGATTTCTGTAATTTCCATTAAAATTTAATTTAAAGTATGAAGCCAAAAGCCCTTAAAAAAAAAAAAAAAAAAGTTTAAGGGTTTTTTAACCTCCATTTATGCCAAACTTAATTATCTGCAGTTTTGGCTGAGGACTATGAAAGTATCTGTATGCTTAAAATAAATATGCATGCGTATCTAACTGATTCAGATGCTCCTTCAGAACAGCTATATTCTTTACTCTTGCCCATCTCTTTCAGGGATGAAAGGAATAAGATAGCAGAGTCCATATAGCAGCTTAAAAAAGATGTTTTTTCTTTCTTTCACCTTAGTCTTGTTCTGCATCTGATATCAATTCTTTAATATAAAGACTTAGAAAAAATAATAAAAAAAACTCTGAAGTATTTTCCTTCAGTGCTTACCATTTTCAATAGTGCTACACACTGCTGTTGAGGGTTTTATATTAATAAACTGTACTTTATTTCCCTTCCCTCACCTTGGGGGTAACTACATAAAATCAAACAAAAGAATTAGAATTTGTCAGGAAACATGAGCCAAACTAACATGTGATTTAAGATTATATCTAATGTAGTCGATTGAAAATCTACTTCCATCCCACTCTGACCTAATGCTGAAGATGCATATAATTGGAATCAGAGTGAATATAATATGTACAGAAATATCGGAGTTGTGATGCCTACTATATTGATCACAAGTGGTATTTGTCTTGATGAAGTGAAAAAGAATACAAACATTTCCATGAAAGGCATTATGGAAAACATAACATGCAGTTTCCTTTCATGGCATTAATTCTACATGGCCCAGTGTCCACGATGGAGTGAACTGGAGTCTCAGCTACACTCCCTTGGTGCCGTTTTTGAATTTTAGAAGTGACAAAGGTAAATGAAAACCAAAGAACTTGTAGCAGGTCCACTGTGAATATAAATGAGTAGAGCCCTGCTGGAGTGAGTTGTTTTGCTTTACAGCTGGGAGAACTGTACCAACAAATTATATGTATGGCAGAATAAGCAAAAAGAAAATCAGAGAAAATAAGATAACTTATTCTTAAAGACAAACATATGTTAATTGGAAATATTTAAGTTCGTCAGTTAAAATTTACAGAAGTCCTTTTGGCAGTTGGATGGCAAGCTGTGATTCAGCAAATAGCTGTTTTCCATCACTCAGTTGCTGCTTAAGTGCCTAGAAGTCTGGAGTGCCAATTACCCTTATCATTGCCTCATGAAGGGCCAGATAAAATGCTCCATCATTCACTGATCATGAGTAGTGCATGGGCTGTAAAGACACCACCTAGAACACACTCAGTTATGGGAATAAACATGATGTGGCTCATAAGACAAAAAAAAAAAAATAAAGTAAAATATCTCCTGCATAAATGTTAAACAAACAAATGTTGTTTCACACACTTAACCTAGTGCCAAGATAATAACACTGTAGAATCAACTGATAAACTGATAAACAGATGTTTATCCTTAATATTCAGTTCAGTGGCAGAAAGAGAGGTCTTTTATTTACCGTATTTTCATTAATTTTCAGTATGTTTTTCATCGAGTAATAAACCACAATCATATTCTATCTAAATGATAAAAATGTGTATAGAGGAAGTATGAGGAGTAAAAGAGTACAAAATCCCAGAGACAGGATGACACATTTCATGTCACTGTTATTATTGATTTTAGGGGAGAATTTTGGTATTTTCTTAAACCTGAAAAAAATTTACCTGCTTTCTCTCTTTTTTTTTTTTTTTTTCCTGAAGGTTGTGAAGCTGGCTAAAGAAATTATAAACTGAAAATCATATTTCCAGTCCACTGCGACCTACAGTGGTGGTACCACTGTCTCTTCTAAAATAGCCAAGCAGAGTATCTTGCCGTTAACCAGCTTTAATCAGTTCTTCCTTTGATCAGTTTTTCCCACAACAGCCCTGTGCTATGCCATACTCAGGTTCAAGATTTTAAGAGCATCAGAAAGCTGATCCCAGGAATCCCTACACCTCTCTGCAGTATTGACTTCTGCTGGACCACATCCAACAGCAGCGGCTTTGCACAGGAGGGCGTCATGTTGCAGGTGAGCACAATGCACTTCAGGTCAGGGGGAGGGAGATGCAGGCTGATGCATCTATTTGATTCAGATTTAGATCTTTTGATACAGTTTCATAAAACAACAAAGCAAACAAATCAAGTCTGTTTCTTATCTGTGGCAGAATAAGAACAAATTTGAAAGTTTGTCACAAGGCCAACCTGTCAGGCCCTTTGCAGCTCTGCTACTCACAACCTCCCGCTATACAGGAGCTGAAGTGATTCCTCAGTAGAAATGTGGATGTTGCTGATTCTGTCAAAGCTGATTTAGATGATACCCACGCTATCTTGAAAGATAAGAATTTTTTAAAAGAACCACTCTCAGTTTTCTACATTTCTCTTTTTTCTTTTTTTTTTATTACAGCAGATAAATTTCCTAATCTCTCACTGTTGCTGTAAAAGTTACTTTTTAGAAAATTATTGTTCAAGTTGGCTCTTGTAAAATATGTAACACACATTCTAAGATATTATTTCAGAAAATAAATGTTCTGAGTGTCAGAGGTTAGAAGACACATTGCTTAAGAGACTTAAACATTAAAGAAACACTTAATTGTCAATTACACACAAAGACAGTTCCTAAATTATTTTTAAAACCATGAAAAATGAAAATGCTTCATAAGACAATTAAAAGATGCATACCTTCTGCATATCTTACTGCATGGCTTAGACATATTTTACCTCTTAATCCCATCTAAGGACATTCTCTATGTTTCTGTCACAGACATATTATGGAAGGAAAGCTCTAAGAGAAACTTCACCTTTTCTGAACTGTGATTTTTTTTAAGTGCTGCTGTATTTGAAAAAAAAAAAAAATCACTTTTCTGCTCTATTTTAACAATAAACTGCAATCCAAAATTTGCTGAATTCTCCACTGTTTTTTCATGAACCAAGAACAAAGATAATTTTTACCCCTCATCTTATATCTCTTTGAGTTTCTTGGAATTCAATTAGGTTGCAGTTGTTGGTGGATAATGGGAATTGCCCCTATCTTGCACTGAAATGGGGCTGACAGGAAAAAACTACAGAAGAAAGAAAAAGTGCAGTGACATTGTTTCTACACACGTCATTGTTTTGGGAGGTGGGTTGTAATCACTATTGTCTTTCAGTTATTACATGGTAAGCACAAGTTGGTTAGATCATGGCTACTTCAAACTTTACCTCAAGTAAAGTAAATTGACAGAGAAAATAAGAATTTTTCATAACTTTAATAGATTTAGATCAGGTTCCTTCGGTTGCCTTTCCACATAAGATAATCTTTCTTAATCATCTAGTGTAGGTTTGGGGCAAGTGTGAGTTTCTAGAATAGTTCCTACTTACTTAAGTGGGATTGTAAAGGAAATGAAAACTTAAAGGTTGTCATAAGACAAACAACATCAACAACAAGTTCTGATAGTAGCACATCAGCTTGAGGACAATCATTTCTTTAACAGAGCTGCAGGAAAAAAAAAGATGCTGAGAAATGCAGTGCTCTCAGTGGCATGTAGAGAATCATGTTGTAAAATCCTATGCAATCTGATAAACCAAAAAGAAATTACTTTTCTGCTTTGCTTTTACTTGGATGGAAGAAATACTATGATAACAAAAGAAGCCTTCTGGTATCAGTGTCCAGAAAAAAAGTAGGCGTAGACTCAAATCTGGCTATGATTGACAATTACTTAGATGCAGCAGCATTTATAAAAGGTTGAGATGCCTCCAATAGGCTTCCCATATAGATTTCTTTCCAGCAAATGAGATTTTCACTATGTGGTCTATAAAAGAAGAAATAAGTTCCATATCTACATCAAGTCATGGTATTCAATTTTATGCAGGACAGCATTGCCCAGTGAGAAGAGCTTCAGTGAGCCAAACCCTGTCCTTGGTTTTGCCTTTCACTTTCTAAGCTAAGTATCTGCTTTTGCCGCTCTCCTTATCAGTCACATTTCTAAACATCAAACTTGCCTTCTGCTGCTTTGTTATCATGACTCATACTATATAATTCTCTGTCTTCAACTAGTCCTCAAAAAAAAACTAATGTGCAACAGGTAATTCATTAATAATGAGAATAAATCTATGTAAAGTAGCAGCGAGGCAGTCCTGCTCAAGCAGAAGTATTAGCAAGACAATGGAGTCAGTAGGTTTGCAAGGATGGCATGAAACCTCAAGGGGACAGATGAAATTCTGTTGTATAAAGTGCACTTGCCTTGCTGTTTATGGTGTGGTCCTGCATAACAGTTGCAAACACAACACAAGTACAAAGGACAGTCAGTGCTTAATACAGAGTCTGTCCTAGGAAAAAAAGACATCCATTTCTTCATTTCCCAATAGCTTGCTCTTGTCAAAGGAGATAACACTTGCCTTTAATGGGAGATGGAATTTGTCTGCTGGTTTGTAGGTTATTGAATTGACCTCTGGTTTTCAGGGATACATTTGGAAACTTTGCTTCTTAAATGGGATTTCTACTAAAAGATATAAGAAATCCCTCCAAGGGTATTTACAGTGACTGGTTATCTGGTGTTGACATTAATTGTGCTGGCATATTTTGCAGAACAGCCTCAAGTGTAACATTAGCTGAACTGTAAGACCCTTCCATATATAACAGTCTAGCTTAATATACTTCATATATGCATCCCCTGCTTTGTGCCTATCGCTCAGCTGAAAGAATCTGGGCAATTTTATGCAGATGTCTCTTGGGCTGAGCCCTGTAGGTACATTCATAATGATTAAGGATGTGCTTTTATTTGCTGCATTTCTGTATACTACATAGTTTGCTGCTTGTTTTTTGTTTTTTGGTGTTTTTTTTTTTCATAAATTTGCTCTCCAAAGGGAAGAAATAACTTTTCAGCAAATATATCTTAAAATAAGAACACACAACTTCCTATAGCAGAGCTCGAAACTTTTCATGTTACAGATTACAGTCTCCATAAGGATAAATCCCTTCTTCAGCTCCTAGTTTTGTGTACCTTTTTTTGTGATAGCTATCTCAATTGTCAACATTAAGTTAATCACTTGGGGTGGTATCAATCAAAAATACACAGGATGTATTCTGTGGCAAAGTGAAGCAATATCTTGGCTGCATTGATCTGTTTTTCACCAGTTCAATATCTTATTTTTCCTGTGGTATGGGATTGTGGTCTTTTGACTTTAACTTACCACTCTAGAGAGCTCAGGGTCCTGTCACTACAAAGAGTAATATCAAATCTTGACACAGGAGGTGAATGTGGGATCAGCACAGTTGAGTGTAACCACAATGGCATCATGTCACAGCAGGTCATTTCTGTAGCGGATGGTGTGACAGGTGGTGAGGTAGCAGTGTGAGGTGACAGACAGCAAGCTGTGAGCACTGGAGCTCTTCAGTTAGCACTCACAAACAAATGGACTGCCCCCCCTTCAGATTCCCTTTTTCTGTGTTTTCTGAGGGCTTATTAACTTTTATTAACTTGAAACTTGTCAGTTTCGTAGTTTACTGGTGATGCATTATAAATTTATTGAATTACTGGTATCAGCGTGTTAACTGAATTGCTTATTCTGAATTTAGTTCAGGAGTTACCATGATGATGGAGTCTCTATGAAATGATGGTACCAATGATTTATTCCTGTTGGTTGATTTTAATAACACACATCAAAGGGGAACAGGAGCACCATTCCCTTAGAAAAATGAAACAAACCCAGACTGGAGAGCCTCTGAGTATACCCCAGCTTGTTCTCCAAAAAGCCCAATTAGTCTCCTTCAAATTAGCTACCAGTTCTTATATAGCAGAAATAAGAGTGGATCAAGAACAGCGAAAACAGTAATGGAAACACACCTTTGAATTTTCTGGTGATTTCAATGCATTGCAACACAAGTAGTGCATTCACATTCACTGATGCTGCATTAGAAAATTATGAAAACAAAATTTCCAGGACATTTTGACATAAATAAATCAGTAACAAAAGATATATCCATTATTATCTGCAAAGTACATAAAAATACAAAGCCTAGATCCACATTTTGCCAAAATCCCTAATTTTGTTTCGTTCTAAGATATGTAAAAAAATAGAATAATTTCTACTTCTTATATATAATTAAGGTATTACCTTAATTTGAGGCTTTTTGGTTACTCTGAGGTTTAGAAGTGGATTACTGTAAGAGATTTAAGCAGTTATGAAACAAAAGGCTGGATAATTATTGTACTGATTGTAATGGAATCACACCCACTCTCACAAAATCTCGAATTTTCTCTGCTGCTTTCATTAACGTTCCCACCACACTCACAATGTTAAACATATCACACTGAACACCTAAATGGATCTCATTGACCAGAATTAAAACAAAACAAAACAAAAAGGACACAAAAAAAAACCAAAAAACAAACAAAACCAAAACCAAACCAAAACAAAAAAAAACAAAACAAAACAAAAAAGAAAAAAAAAAAAAAAAACACCAAACACACCACAACTGTCCAGAATCAGCTACAGAGCTTAACTACCATGTAGTTATTACTACTATATGCAGCACGGGTGAGCTCCAAATGGAGACTTTCCTAAGCAATCCCTTCCTATAGCTGACAATATTAAGAGGTTCAGTTCCCACAACATCTTACACTACATTGCATTTCTGTTTATCCATCTCCAGTTTAAAAGCTCTTGTTAAGGTTATAAAGCAGAAGATAGTTCAAGACACACCAGTCTATCAGGAGGCTGGTATTTTAAGGAACCAGTCTGAAATCCATAGGATTTAAAATTCTTTTTGAACGGTGGCAGGCAGCTTTGTTTTTACAAAGTAAAATTGCTCAAAAAAAAAAAAATAATCAGAACAATAAACCACTGGGAATACCTAAGGCTCTTGTAATTTTTTTTCATATTTTAAGGTCTGAAACATCCTGGTTGTTGCATTGGCACCCAGTGCTTGAAGGTCAGTGTGGAAAATGTGGGAAAACACTATGCCCAATTGGAAGTAGAATCCAAGCCCTATATATGCAACATTACAATAACCTTGATGGATAAATTTGGTGTTTCTCCATCTCGCAATGAAGTGGAATGAGGAAGATAAGATAAGTGTCTTCTTCAAGCCCAAGCACTCTCAATGTGATCAGAGGGACGCAGACCAGACACTCACTGTGAGCTTATGCTCTGGCAGTGTGGCTCTCCCAAGGTATCCAGATCTCACGGGCTTGGGACGCGAGCCCAAACAACAAGCTGCAGCCTTGGGTGCTGTTGCAGCAGCTCCTGCCACTGTCACTCAGCTTTTCAGCCTGGCCTCCAACCTCTTCAGGCCTCTCAGGCCCCATCATTATTCTGACAAACACATTTGTGTTGAAGTGTTTCCATCAACTTTGCCAGTTGCGAATCAATTTCAATGACAAGACTTTGAAGACCTTCATATGTTAGGACTCTTGACTGATTACAGAAGACAGTTGTGCTTGTTTCAGAGAGAAGTCACAGAGTGATGACAGAGTTAAATATGATGAATGGAATGTTTATAATCAACAGATTGAACATCTACCACTATCAGCAAAAAGGGATCCTCCAGCTTAACAGGAAGATAGTGTGGTTTCCTGGTTTCTTATGTTCTTTCACTTGACATTCTCTACTGACCCTAGGTGAGGTACACTGGTTGTGCTGGTCGTGCCTGGGTTTGACATCTAATAAAATTATTTGCCTCATTTCTTATTAACAAGGAGCAGAGAACAGGAGACAACTGACACCAAACATTCTCTGTTGCAATCTGTCACTTAAAAAAAAAAAATAGTCACAGATCATACAAGGAGGTATAAGTGTGGCAGGTCATTAATATCATCTACCATGAAGCAAATTGCTTGTTGTGCTTTCCTTATACTCTTTTATGACTAAAGAGGACTGCTTGAAATGAGAGCCAATAAATATTTTTCACACAGCCTCATTTGTTAACAAAGATGAATTCCCTAAGATCCCTACAGCACTGAGGAGTTGAAAATCAAAGAGAAGAAAATGAAAGAAACAAAAAAAGACATATATAAATTCATGATCATGAAAACTTCATGGACTTTGACATTTAAGTAATTGACTTAAATAATGTTATAAATCTATTTCGGTTCAGAATAGGATGACATCATAATGGGAAATAATCATAATCATCCATATTGTTTTTCTCTATGTCAAAATGTAGCATATGTGTAATGGAAACTGATTGGGAGGCAAGCGTTCATATTTTTCCAACTTGAAAACTTCAGATCATTGTAAAAACATCAGTGAACTGTACAGCTTCACATCTCAAAATCTCACACATTATCACAAGATATTTCCACTTCCGAGTTAAGAATTCAGTAATCATACTCATTTCTCTTCACTCACTTTTCTTCACTCATTTTTCTTTGGCAATGTTTGGTTTTCCTTGTTCAACTCCATTTTTTTTTTTTTTTTCTAGTGGTCCCAAACAAGCTTGAATTTACCACCTGCTTTTTTGCTGGAAGAATTTAAAGGGTGGCAAAACTTAAGCTACAGAGTCAAGCTCATGTATTCTGCTCCTGAAAATCACTAGGTAACACAGAAAGTGTTCCACAATATGCTAAATTTCTGAAATAAGGGCAGATCCCAGAGACCCCAGAAAACACCAAAGCTGGATGAGCTCATCATGCTTGGTAAAGTAAAAACAGGAGCAAAGTGTGTTCTGACAATGTGCTGAGTAGGTTAAAACTTCCATGTTGTTTTTAATGAACTGTTCTGATAGTTTCAAGCTATGCTTGTGAGAGGTATCCAAAATGGATAACTATATAACTTTCAAGTTAGATAAATCTGAAATGCAAGGCCTGATTCATATCTCTATGAAGCTGAAATCCTCTTTGAGTTCAAAGTGAGTATCATGAGCGCGAAAGGTTACAAAGCATCCCTAAACTGATGTACCAGAAACTCTGCAGATGCAAACTGATGCTGTTCCATTGATTTCACCAATACCATTCTAGTTTAGTGCTGAAAAAACATGTATAAGAACTGCTACTTATGTTATAGTCTCAGATGGACTGATTGGTTTCTATTGATGCTATTGGAATTGGTGAGGACGACCGTCAATAATCTGACTCAAACAATTGAAACTTCTTGTAGTCCTGGCTCTGCCTTACTGAACTTCTACAAATAACAAATCCCTTCTTAGATATTTTTTTTAGAAATTCAACTCAGAACGTTGGTGAGTTTTAAGAGAGATGACCATGAAGAATTACGGATACAAGATCAGGCTACAAAATTCTGTTAAGAAAGTTTTACAATATTAAGCACTTTTTTTCAGAAAAAAAAAATCTTCCTTGATCTTAGTGAGTTGCAGACCCAAAAGAAAAATATTTACTTGCTTCAAGAACTGTTTAAAAAATACAGATTATTTGACTGAGTTATCACTTTCATAGTCCTTAAGCAGCATACGAATATAATAGCCCAGATTGAGCAGGGGTTGAGACTGCTGGAGGCAGTCTCTTCTTTAATAAGTGATTCTGAACTTCTGTGATTCTTAGTTTTCCACAAAACTCATTATTAGAAATCTCAGGTAAGTGCTACGCTATGTTTCTTCCAAAAATGTCCACCATGTGTAGGAAGTTTTTGGGGAAAACACCATAAATGTAAAAAACGTAAGACAAAAATGCCAGTGAAGTACTCTATATGCTTCATGCCAACCTCATTAGTTTTTAATAGATGGGCATAAAATAACCTTCACAGGTGACATTGAGAATCACTTTTACTGGAAGTGACGGTGTATGATAAAGCATGGACTATGCTTATCCACTGAGACCAGTTACTTTCTGAGGCATGAGCGGTGGCAGGACTGTTCAGGATACCGTTCACCCTGACTTCCACTGAGGAGGCATGATTTCACAGTCACTAATTACTGGAGATGTATCTCCATGGCTCACTGCAATTCATGTAAGAAGAATGTGACCTAACCCGGCTGACCTTGGCATGGCCATACACCATAGTGCTGCACGATACAGGGATAATAGCTTATTATAAGACTAATTAACTTACACTAGAGGTAATTCTTCTCAGCAGGTACAATTAGGACAAGCACAGCACTGCACTGATTGAGCCATACTTCTTAAATAAGCTTGTAGAGCTCTGACAAGGCTTCACTGATGTAGACTGCTCCCAAGGACAAAAGAAGTCTCTACAGGTGTGCAAGCATTTAGATACCTACAGTTACGTAGATATATGTATAAAAGAATTGTTTGTTTGTTCATTTTTTTCAGAATTTTCCTTAATTGACATTGTACTGTTCTTTGGAAGAACAAACTGCTAGCATAAAATACTTCATGACTAGTAATAATTCTTTTATCTACCATCAATAGCCTTGTGTCTGGAAGTGTGGTGCTGATACAATTCCATCAAAACACTGCAGGAATTATATTTAGCATCAGCTCTTTTGGGATTTATTCTTTGGTTCATTGTTCTTTATGCTGGACACCTATTAAAACAGCATAGTCATACAAGGAGACGTGCACATAGCACCAAGTAGACAAAGCTCATCTTAAGTTTACAAGTATTGAGCCAAAAAGGCTGAATTTCAAAATGCCAGTAGGAAAAAGAAGGAAAAAAAAAGGACACCTTATTCTAGATTTACTGAAATCATGAGCTAGAGTTTTGATGTTTTCCTTATTCATTTGATCTACTATTCACTTCTCTACTCTTCCCCCAGCAGACAATTTCATACTTTGGAGTTAAACCCTTAGATCATAACACTTACAGCTGCTTTCTATCAGTGATTGTGATCCAGTAAAGAAGTTAGGTTTCTGATCACAGAGCATTTCATAAACATTTGTAAGAGAAAGGGATAACTGAATGCTACAAGAGTGGCAGCCAAATCTCAGTTTTAACTAACTCCACAGTATATTCAGGACTATTTAGACATGAAAATTAAAGGCAATGAAAGTGAAGATATTTTTTATTTGGCAGGTGCTGATTTGGAACAAGAAATGTTGCACAGCAAGATAATAGATTTTGACTCAATGAAAAGGATAATTATAGAATACAAGAAAACAGACTGAGGATATCACTAAACAGAGATCTTAAAAGGACAGGTAAAATATCTGTTTGGTTTAATTTTATTTCTTCCACTTTTTATTTATTCTACCATTTTATCTACCCTCAAAGTCATAATTATAGCTTAATTCACTTTGAATTTTTTGTTGCTGAAAAGCTAGATGCCTTGTCTCAGTTGATCATAACCAAAACAGTGGTGTCTTTAGGCCATCCCAGCTGCCAAAAATGGGATACCACACAAGTGAATTCGGTGATCCTTTAGATATACCTCTTTTTATTCTTTGACAAAACAGAGAACTTTTAGACAGGATATCTCGTTCTTACATGGCTAAAGTTATCTAAGATGTATCCCTTTCATAATACTTATTAATGAACAGTCTCTTCTTCTCTATAATGATTACATAATCTATCCCTTTTGTGAAAAGTCTGAAAATCAGGAGCGCTAACGTTCACAGATTTGGATTAGTGTCACCATTAAATACAGCTTTCACATATCTCCACATATGGAGATCAAGCATATTACACCCTAGTTTGGAAGAAGAATCTCCCTTGAATATGAAGCTAGTATTTAATGAGAGTCATCACTATAAATCACTTTACAGAGCTGATGAAAAGCCATTCATGAAACTTAGAAAATATATGTACATGCTCCTGAACATTCACAGCAGACAAATTTCCTATTTAGTATTCACACAGACACCTGGAAGTGACACCTTACCCCTCCCTATGCCATGAGCAGAACATATAATCTTTCTCAAATTCAAAACTGAATTTCATTGGTTGTTGGAAATGTACAAAGACTGTGTCTCCCATTTAATCAAGAGACTGGGGATTATTTTCAGAAACTGTTAGATGTATGGCAGTGAGAAAGTATAGATTTCTCTTTGAATGATTTACAGACAGAAAAGGGGAATTAAATTCATTAATAAATTAAAGTGTTAAGATTTCTAGAACCATCAAGAAACTCAAGCTACTACAAGCTCTTACACATTATGATGCATGTTGCTACAGAGATTTCAGGGGTTTGTATATTTGCTCATTTTATTTAGGTTGAAGTGAACTTCAGATCTGACTGCCCTGGCCTGTGTACATGTGACCAGCACAAACACTTTCAGACTCTGGCTTAGTTAAAGTGATGTGACCAGAAACTATGGTATAGAAGTGAAGAAAAATGTGAACCCAGTCCTGACAGCAGTGTGGTTGCTTCAGTAGGGTTCTGTGTGCATGGGTTTTTCTTTCTGTAGTTATTGAGCCAGCTGGATGTGTGCTACCTTACGTGACTCTTCATCAAACTACACTGTGTAATGTCAACTATTCCACACATATTTCCAAGTTCCACACTCTTACTGATTGCTAGTTTTTGAAGGTTGGACTTCTGGATCTGCGTTAAATTACACAGGGGTTTTTGTCCAAAAATAACCCTACAGATGCTCCAGGTAGATCATCCAACAGCACATCAAATAATTTAGAATTGAAGATGAGGCTTCTGGAAAAGCTGAGATGACACATTTTTCAATATTTATTTGCCACGGTGTACATGAAGCACATCATGTAGTACTGCAGGCATTTCTACCTTTTTTTTTCCTGAAAACTCAGATAAAGTACATTCTAAATTAAGGGATTCATATTGATTTTCATGTGTATTCTCTTCTATCATGAGTAGCTATCAGCATAAATACCAAGCTAAGAAAAGACCTAGAGGATGAGAGGATTGTAAATAATGGGATTACAATTATGTAAGCTACAAAAACATTTTTAAAATTAAAACCAAATCAAACCACAACTTTGTGAAACTGAGCCCTCCATGGAACTTTGTATTTCCACTGCAGATAAATCTCGTAAAGATAAGAGACTGATGGACTCTGGAGGCAAATGTCATTAGAATCTGAGATCTCAGAAACAGCTGTGCAAATTAGTCCATGTGGCTTTGCCTTTGTACTAACATCAGGAGGAGAGAGCAAAGAGAGAAAACAGTCTGTGCAGACCAGGACAGATCCAGACTGCCATTGGCAGGATAAATAGAAGAGATTTCATAGTGGAGATTGTGGCTGCCAAGTGCTCTTGATGGCTGTCGGAAATAGGTCAGGGGGCACTAACTTCTTCTGAGTGAGATGGACACAAGCAATCATTTGTCCTGTCCAAATGCAGTTGGGAGGCACCTTTTGGAAGGGAATAGCCATCCCCTCTGACTACAGATGTTGACTGTTTTAAATTAGATGCCTGATTTTAGGAAGGCTAAAAGTAGCTAAAATTAAATCAATGTTTCTAGGCAACCATCCCTAAGAACAGTATAGGTTACTGTTGATAGTCATGAGATCAAATGAGGAGAAAAAGAGCATGGTACTTCATTAAAAAGTTTCCATGATAGATTTCAGTTTACAGCAGTCCAGTTCATTACATCTATGTTAAAACCTGAGCTTTATGATAGTGTTGCTGTGACTCCCAACAATGTCCATGCCATTTAAACTCACCATTTGCATTGATCTATCCTACCGTACCCTTCAAGCACACAAAAAATGACTGAATCATTATCTTGCCATCAAAAGAAGTATTTCAATGACTTTCCTTCAGGCATGAACTACCCTTTGTGAATGGATTTGTCAAAAGGCCAAAACCAAATGGCACAATTTGCAAATAAAGCTGCCAATCAGTCCATGAGGTCATAAGAGAAATGCTGCAAACAAATTGTTCTCTTTCTGCTCAGTTGTGGCAGCAGTTGTCATCTTAAAGGATCCTAAAGACTCAGACCAGGAACGCATGCCACTGTGAATCCAAGGAACCCAATTTTGTCCTGCCCCACTCCACCATTTTTCATTTCACAAATCCAAACACAGTCCCCAGTCCAGCATCCTTTCTAACTATGAAAAGTGCTGCTGGACACCATCTGTGACTGTGGCCCTGGTGTTGAGAAGAGAATAGGAAGTTTTCTCAAAGAGAAGTAACTTCAGTGACAATAGATCTTCCAAAAGTTTCCTTTCTCTCTCTTTTTCTCTTCCTCTTTACTAAATGCAGAAGCCGATAGGTTGAGTGCAGAATGAAAGTTTGGATATTTGAAGACCTACAAGCAAGGAAGCCTTAATTGTTCCTTGTCCTCCAAATAATCTCTACCCACACCTAGCTTTTGTAATTCTGTTTACATTTCTTTTGTGATTCTATTTAAGTGCTCATCACAACAACAATGAATGAATAAGGGGAGCTGGAAATTGGAGAACAGGAGAAACATCTAATCAATTAGGATGAAGCAGATATACACTGGTTCATTGTGAGGAAAAAGAGGTAATTGCTTCATTCTTTCCTAGCAGGTGACTCCAGCCTTTTGGCTTTTTTGACTAAATTTCCCTTACTTTTTTCATGTTTGTAGTTGTTTGTCAAATTGCTTCTCCATGATCAGGACACACACTGAGCTCTCAGTGATGTGTCCAGCATCACGATGAACATTCTGAACAGCTCATGACTTTTGACATCAGAAATTAAGCATAACACTGAGTTTTCACAAAGTGTTGGATCCTAGCTCAAGACTTGACCTCAATATCCCCATTATCATTATTTTTTAATGGCTGGGCATATCTGAGGGTTTGAACTATCCTATGGGATACACCTGAGTGTGTTCAACAGCACAGTAGTCAGACCTGCCATCTGAGAATATTCAGGCTGAAATCTCAATCCTCTTGGCAAGTAGTAAATCCTGTATTTCTCAGAATCCAGGTATCATATATTTGGGGGTTTGGGATTTTCTTTCCCAACAACTATGTGTTCGGGAAGGTCAAAGGTTTACAGTAATTAAAATGAAAGATAACTTTGAAACCCTGAAAAATTTTGGAAACCTGAAATTCTTGATCCAATTCTGCTTTCTTAGTAAGAAAAACAAGATTATCAGTTATTTTAAAACAGTATTGAGTTCTTGATTCATGCTAATTGTGATCTGATTTAACAACTTTATGTGGTTCAGGAATCCAAGTTCATAAGATCAAAGATGCATTTTGTTGGTTTCATAAGTTTAAAGTCTGCTATTGTCTTTTCCCTTACTCTTGCAAGTTAACTTCATTGCCTAAGAGAAAGGTGAATAATCGTTAGAAATCCTGTTTAGTGTGGATGCACATTAAATGTGGAAGAAAAAGTAGAATTATCCAAAGTCACTATATATAACAAATGGAAATTATTGCTACAGGCAAATGCATATCCAGCCAAGAGTACAGTACACATAATCCAGTTATAAATATAAATATGACTTTCTGCTTTATGGTTAAAAAAGCAATGGTGGTATCAATTTTGAAGCACCTTTCTTATGCTCATAAAAATATAACAAGTCTTCAGTAGGATTTAATAAATAATAAACAGACAGCAGTCTAGTGGATGGAGATGATGTATAACCAAAAGGAAGAGACTAAATACAATATTTGTGTGTAATTAAAACACTGAGCTGCTGCTGGTTGACTTGATTAATGGCACCTTCTTAATTATAAAGTGTCTTTACTTGTAATTTAAGACTACGACAAAATGTCTTTTGCTCATCTAGAAGCATGAGACAGTGGAGAGATGAAGTATTTTATTATCTTTCTTGAATAAAGATGAGTTCTAATATAAGGCAAGCACTGCAATGCCGAAGTGCATAGCAGGTTAAGCAATCTACAGGTTAGAACCCACAACCAGTAGATGGCACTCATCTTATTTGATTCCATTCTGCCAAACTAGAGCAAACTTCCTTTCTCTCCCACAATTATTTTCTTGTTTGTTAAGAAAGCAACTTTTGCTGAAGGAAAATAAAGTTTTGGAGAAAATATTTAAAGATTTTGTCTCACATTGCATTTTGAAAGGGGGAAGGAGAGAGGTTCAAAGTGTTTCGACATTTCCAAAACTAAGCTTTTAGATCACAAAAATGGACAAGGAAAAAACAAGAGGACAAGGTTAGAAATAAGATGAAAAATGGTACAGAACATTATCTCTAAATTTAAATGAAATGTTTCTGGTAGAGCCACAATTAAATACAAGCTTTTTTTTTTTCCTTTTCTAAAAGGTATGCTCTAATAATATTTTCAAGTTAATGAAAACCAGTTTCCCTCCTCACCAAATTTTCAACCAGCAGATCTATTGCAAACCAGTATCATTGTTTTAACTGCAGAAATGTCATTTCTCAGTTCAGACTGGAATTTCTCCACATCTGCTCTCAGTATCAAACTGTGCAGATAGCCCCAGTCACAGGGAGGGTCCCTTCCTTTGATGGTGGTAAAGCTTCAGTTATTCCATATCTCAGGTTCATCCATAACAGCTACAAGAGCAGCACTCACCACTACACCTGTAGAGGGACAATTTCAATTCTGACTTCTGTTCTAGAAGCCAACAACTAGACAAGCAAATTCATATGGTGGTACATAAGCAGCTAGTTTCAGGTCACACCCTATTCACATCTCCAGAACTACTTGTGCAACAACTTGTGCAACAGTTTCTATAGAGTCCAGATCAGTGTGTCTTTTTTGCTTATACTCAGCACTGCCTTAACACATTGGTACCACGGAACTGTGAGGGTTATTTGCATGGTATTTGCTGCTAGAAGCTTGTACGACTAAAGGCAGAAGGAAGGGAACATAACCTAGTTTTAGGTTTCAGGGCCTCAGGCTGGTTTCATGTTTCCTGAAATGGGAGTAAGCTGGTAGCATGGCAGTTCTGGACACCACCCAGGAACAAGGAGCTGGACCAGTGCACACAACTGAGCTGCCAGCTACTCACATAATTTTCTACAGCATGGTGTGCTTTCTTTTTAGTTAATTTATTTACTAAACTTCCCGGTTAAGGAAAAGAGAAAAAAAAAAAAAAAAGAAAAAAAAGGAAGCATAACAAACTTGAAATAACATCTGCCTTCAGGCCTCAACAATAATATCGGTCCAAGCTGGGGAGAGAACGAGAGGGAAAGAGAGAGAGAAAACAGATTACTCCACCGTTAGAACAATTTTCTGGCAACCAAACTGGATGAATGAAATAACCTGAGATGCTTGGCTAGCCTTTAATCTCTTCTGCCTGAATAGACTGATCAGTGCCTGTTTGGTGGAGTTCTAATAGCAAATACCATTTCGCAAAAGGAGACTGTGAAACAAGATTCTTCTTGAAACGCAGCCCAAAAGGTCTGAATTTTTATGGAGCAATCAAATTTACTCTGGCTACCTCTGGTACAAAAGTGACTTCTAACAAAACTGAGTTATGTACCAGCTCTACAGGTGTTCAGGAGGATGCTATCACATTACTTTTTTCCCAACATCTAGCAGAGTATGGATTGGATTAAGAATCGAGGAAGTCCCACAGACTTAACTTGGCTGTACTTGACAGCATTTTCAATTAATATATGTGTAGGCTTTAGAATAAACATGCCTAGATGAAACCTAGTTTCAAAGACAAACTTTGAGGCTTGTAGATCTGAATTTTTACAGCTGGCTGTTACATGTATAATGTAGTAAAGCAGAAACCAACGTTTCTCTTTGTTCAGATTTTCCTCCTGATCTAGAGAAGCAATGCGCAGAGCTGAGCAAATAAATAACGCTGAAGTGAACTGTAAAAGGCCAAGGCTGGGTTGAACAATGCAGAGCCTGGGAAAGTAAAGGCTCCACCACTCTCTATTCCCATCCTAATCAAAACTGGAGATAGCAGTTGAGGATGGTGGTCGGGCACCATGGAGATTTCTGTGTGACCTGTCCAGGTATGTGAACATGCGGTTATTTATTTATCCACAGACACCTGTGCTCCTGCTTCCCCTTATTCTGCCTGAAATCCACCAAAAGCCCAGAGCAACGGCATCTGGACTGTCATGGGTCTCAGAGGAACAGCAAGCCAAGAGCCTGTGTTTCCTAGAAATACACAAAGATCTTGTATGAAATGGAAGAGGTCATGAGTTTGTTGCTGATGCATGCCATCCAGCTAGGAATGCACCTAGCTGGGCAGTCCAGACTTTCCCAGTCTGGAGAGCACTGAGGATTTCAGTTTAGCGATGCTGTGGTAGGACTCAGTCTCATTAGAGGTTGCACTGCTTTTCGCAAGAGTCAGACTTGCCACTCTGGGAAGTAAACAGCTTTCCTTAAAAAAAGACGTTGTCCTAAACCAAAAGTCAACAAGACTCAGACTGGTTTACCATAGTTACAGGACAACTTGAAGTGAATAATTCTTAAAAGATGTATTGGAAATTGATAGAAAATTTTTCACCCCTCAGCCAGCCTCCTTACAGGAACTCAGTACCCTCTCTGGTGCATATGACTGCCAGATACCCAACTAGAGCAGATGATGATGGGCACTTAGAAAGGAACAGAATCAATCACTGTGTAGATCCCTCTTCTCCTTTATGTTGTTTGTTTATACATATGTGTGCTGAATCAGCAAAATGGAGATTCTTTATTCTTTAGCGCCTGGGAAAGCACAGACATCTGGGGCTGAAAGTTTTTCTTTTTCATTTAATAACTGGCAGCCTAGGGTTTTCAGTGACTGATTTGACTGATTATATTAATATTTAAGTGTTTCAGTAAATTAATATTTTGTTGTCTGGTCTTTTGGGTTTTTACAGGAAAAAGAAAAAAAAGCTACCAAAACCAGAATTAACTATTTAATCACAGAAGCAGTCTATGTTTTAAGCAGTGTGTGGAAAACACTTTAAATGCAATTCATGCCCATCCTCTTGTGTATTTTGCAGAGGACTATGCCTCTAATTTGGTAAGTGAGAAACAGTTTTGGTGCCCTTCTTAAGAAACTGAGTCGGGTGTTTCTGCCTTGCACAACAGGAAATAGTGCTGAGATACCCAAACTACTTCTCAAAACCTGTTTCCCAGATTATTTACTCTGTGATAGTCTGTGTTACCACTACTAAATTGCCCCAAGCAAGCCAGCTTGACTACCTCGAAACAACTTTCCCAAATATAAAGCGGGACCTGTCATAACTACTCAACCTTCATATCAGTGCCAAAAGCCATGTAGGGCTTTACTGTGAGAGCATTAGAAAAGAGTTGCCATGCCAGTG
Organism: Columba livia; assembly: GCF_036013475.1. Taxonomy (NCBI): domain Eukaryota; kingdom Metazoa; phylum Chordata; class Aves; order Columbiformes; family Columbidae; genus Columba; species Columba livia. The sequence continues at coordinate 14,895,600 of NC_088608.1, forward strand.
TTTGGGGTTATGTTTTGTTGGTGCCATGTGGGTGACAATTATTGATTACTGAAGGTTTTGTAAACAAGCCCACATATTGTCACTGCGGGTGGCATATTAATTATTAAGTAAACAAGAGAAAATAAATGTGTGCAAACTATTGTTATTACAAGCAGTAGGAGCCATTTATCATGGTGCCATATGAATTCAAAGTGAACAGAAGTGATAATTGAATCCCTTAGTTAATACCATTCCTCTGGCAGAGAATCCCTGGGAAGCATGATTGTTAATTGATTGCCTTGTATAATTAAAAATGCAGAAATAAACCTCAGAAATATTTAATGTGCTTCAGCTGACATGTCAAAGAATTTGCATTAGGAATGGGCTTTGATCCAGATTAATAAAATAGGATACTGAGGTTCTAATATTGTAACTTTTTCATGGTAAAATGTTCTCTTTATTCTAGACAGTTGCAATACACAACACAAGATGCTCCCACAGTTGCTGTCTTTTTAGAGCTCATTTGCAGGAATCATATTGTTATCAAACAACCTCAACTTTTATTAAAAAGTGAAAATACATTTTAGTCCTCACAACTTTGGGTACCTGCAACATCCAGTAGCAAAGAAAAACAGGAATTGAAGTTCTAGGATTTAAGAATGATGAAGACAAATCCTGAGACCTGGACATTCATGCTAATGTTCTTTTACTTTCCACTGTCATGATATTGTAAATGAAATGGAAAAATCATAATGGAAATAGAGTAGTAAAGTCTATTGCTTCTAATAACTCAAGACTTAAAAAATGTTGTGATTTATCTAATACCTCACAGATGGTCTCTGCCACAGACCAGGAATAAACCCAACTTCTTTGTCACAAGACTGCCCTCCTTTTCCCATCAGCATTACCCAGTGCTAAGTAACATAAACTAATAGTTTGTAAAAGAGGTTAAGAATCTGGCACCCAAAGAAAGGTTCAGACCAGATCTGCTCAAACAGCATTTCTCACAGTTGAAGACAAATACAGAGATCTAATAGATGCTATTCAATAATTTAATCTCAAACTGGTTTGCCATTACTGAAGAAAACATTTCATTATTTCATTTAGAAGTAAAAAATATGACTCAATAACTGTAAACCACATGAAAACTTTTAAAACAGAACCTGTATTTGCAGACATTAGAATGGGATTATTTTAACAGCTCAATGGTCCTCCGTCAGCCTAGATGACCACTGATATAGAAATCTTAATGAGTCAGCTAACATACAATGACAAGCTGTCTCCTTGATAATGTTTAAAAAGGATCTACTTATTCTTCAGGCTCTGTGGGAGGTTGGGATGTGTTCTATGGAGAAGAAATGGATATAGAGGTCCCCCGTTCCAATTTTAGCTTAGTTGCCCAGTGCAATTGTAACCACAATTTCAGGGTGTATAAATGCAACTGATCATAGTTTATGAGCATGAAAAAAATAATTTTTTCTTCAAAGGTGCAGGAATGAATACTAGAGAAAAATTGTTTCCAGAAATCTTGCAAAGCTCATCAAGTCAGGAAACAGAAATGATGTTGTGTGGCTTTACGGAGCAATTTCCTATAATCAATGAAGGAAAGTGAGGCTTTTTTCACTGTTTTAAATATTTCTTTCTTCTTGAACCAAGGCCTGAACCACAATACTGGTGCAATGTAGGGAAGTAAATCTTCCTTGGCTCTGCATCCCTGGTGAGAGATTTGCGCAAGCTGCTATAGTCTTGTCCTTCAGATTCCTGTCTAATTCTTTGGACATAACTGTGTTTTGACCGATGTCAAATTACTTTCTTTCTCTGCTCCTGAGTAATTCTATCTTGTAGTTTCTTTCTGTTCCTTACTAACCCCAGAGGAATCCTACTTTGAAAAACAGATAAACCCCAAGTAGGCAGACAGATGTCCATTCAACGAGCACCTGTTCCCTCAACTGCTATTCACAACTCTTTACACCTTACTCTTTACAACTCTTACACCTCACATTACATGTTCCTTGTTTACAAAATGCTAGCACAATTTACTTCCCTCAGACTTTTCTTCTAGAAGTCAGCAGTTTATCGGATCCGTCATGTCTTCCCAATGTATTAGCACCTCTTGAGCAATACTTCTTGCTTTTCCACAGAGAAAGATGTCTAAGCCAGCCCTCTTCTTCTTTGGGCTTTCTTCCTGCTCTAAGATCCATCACTTATGAGTCACTCTTCCTGCCACCATTTACGCTGAATTGCTTCAAGTCAAGAAATTAGATGTACTAATTAGTTACTTGTCCCAGTTAACTTTTTCAGTTAAGAAATATATATAGTTCAGGGTTACTTGATGCTGCTGAAATGCTTAGAAGTTAAAAGAATTCCACAAACAGAAAAGGAAGATATCTCTCTAGATCATCAAAATTATTAAATAAAAATATATTTATTGTATGTGTCTGAGAAACTTCTATAAAGTGGATTCTGTAAAAGTATTTATAAGTATTTATAAGTGTTTAAGTAGCTTACTGACTATAGGCATCTGCACTCATGTGGAAATTATTCCTGCAACTCCAGTTACCACCGTAAAAAATACCAATATCCATGTTTCCTGCAGAGTTTTACTTGGATTTTTTTTTTTTTCAGCAGATAAACCAATGAAAATAGATTAAAGTTCAGGCAAGTATGGTTATATATTTGTGTGAAAGAAAAAAATTCTCAGCCATCACTTATTTTTGTCTCAGAATAAACATGTTTTGGACATTTCAGTGGACTACTACTTGAGAGCTTTGAATCTGGATCTCAGATTTTGGGAAAGAAGAGAAGGTGCACTGAACAAAGGGAAAGATTTGCATAAACTCAGTTTTACAATTCTAAAGACTGTTCAGAGAATATAGGCTGCATTCCCCACCCGAAAGACATTCCTGGAGTGAAAGGGAATCATTCTAACAGTGTTCTTTTTATTTATCCCTGTTCAAAATCTGGCCCAAAATCTTCGAAAACAAACTCACTGCAAGATAAATTAAGTCTGTTTAAGGGACTCAAAGTGGTCATAATTATACTCATTACTAAAGGTCAGCCAAGTTTTACAAAATCCTATGTCAAATTTACCCTGTAGCAAGCTTAGTACCTTTTTTTAAGCTTATCCAAAGAGCATTAATTACTGGCAATTTCCCAAAATGAAGTGAGAACTATTCACTTCCTCCATCATTTTAATACTTGTAGTTTATTGCTGGTGTAAATAGGTTTATAACCTTCCGGTATGAAGCACAGACATCTGCTCAGCTTAGGACTCAACATCTGGTTACTCCAACAAAGCATATAATCATACTTAATGGATGAGAAGTGTTTGATGGATTACATCCAAGTATCTGAATAAGACAGTTATGCATAAAGTCTATTTGCATGGATTAGCTTGACAAGCTAACAAGACACAGTAGAACATTATTTTGTCTGATAGTTATTTTGATTTTGACTGATATTTTCCATTGCAGAGGCTGTAGATACTTATTTTGCTTGCAATTGCAAATTCCTTTAATTTCCTTCAGGCAGCCACAAAGTGTAGAAATTTTGATTTGGTTGACCATCAAGTCTAGCTCACTAGCACTGCAAGATTCCTCTCTGTTGTGCTTTGACAGTGGGTCATGTTTTTCAAACTTAGCATTAAATGTTGAAAGAATCTAATCCTCATAATCTACTGTCATCAGCTAAAAGATGGTTCTATCAGGAAGCATTCCTTGTGCAGAAAAAATTGGACATTTTTCAGTTAATTGATGTGAGCATGTAGCTTGCCAAAGGCGATACAACAACAGATCGTTTTAAAATGAGAACTATTGTTCAAGAAACATTAGTAGTGGAATTCCTCCAAGATTACTTATTTTCATTAAGAATCACGACACAAAAGTGGGAGTGCTCTAATTAAGTTGAAAAGCATCATTAATAGAGGATAATCAGAATACCAGTCAGGATGAGTGGGATGACCTTGAAAATGCCAGCACAAATGGGATGGAACATAATAGTGTAAACCACAAGGTTTGGAGGCTACTAACAGGCTATAGGCTGTGAGCTCAGAAACTGGAGATTACAGAGAAGGAGACAAGACATTTGGTGCAGTGGACAACACTTCAAACTACATCAAAACCTCAAACACAATCCTGGCTACTAATCAGGCAAACTTTTTCTATTATGGACAGAGAAATATTAACAGCAGGATATGGGGAGTTTGTCTGGAATACTGTGTACAGTTCTGGCCATCTGCATTCAAGGAGTGTAAGATTAAACAGAAGCAGCTGCAGAGAGCACTGATAGGCTAATGGGAGGCAAGGAGAACTTATCACATGTGGATGGAAGAGTTTGTCCTTTGTGCTCTAACACAAGACAATCTGGGAGATTATAGAACTGATCCCTATAAATACATCATGGGGACAAAATGAATCTCCAAGGAGAAAGAAGAGCTAAAGGAGATATTTAAATTAAGTGATAATTTGGGACCATTAATACATTGACATAAGCTTGCATTGAATAAATTAAAATTGCAAATTAGCAGACGTATCCTACCCACTAGGTTAGTAAGATTGTAGAACTGACTTCCAAGAGTATCAGTGAGTAAACAGTTTTAAGACAGACAATAATAAACTTCTTAAGGGAATTACTTGACATTGCTGTCTATAATAACATAGGCTGGGTTCAGTGGCAGTCCTGACTCTCCCATTCCTCTTTAGAAAAAAATCTTTTTGCTCATAAAGAATTGTACTTGATAAATGAACAAGTGATCACTTTACTTTTGATGACTCACAAAGGTTATTTTCCATCACAGCTGGTGGAAAACAGCTACTTTTCAGTGACTGAATTTTTCAGAACAACGTTCTGGCAGAATATGAAGGAGGAAGTCGGGAATGCACAATATGGAAGAACATTTGAAATGGCAGATGAAGCTTTTCTTAGCTGCTAGACCTAACAAAGAAACCCCCTACTCTTTCTTGGTAATTACAAGCACAGGTCAGTGTCATGAAGCCATGATTTTCAAAACTTTATCCTATTTTCTCACACTATTCAAGATCATACAAACACTATCTGTTCATGACTACTGGTCTTTGCCAAACAAAGTCTTTTGAATAAGAAATCTTGCTTGAAGAGCTGTGATGTGTAATAAATACTGGTATTGAACAGCTGAAAGTTTAGTGATGGCAAAAATTTTTAGTCTGAGTGCTTTGTACATAATCAGCATTTTCAATCATTACAGCAAGTTGATTAGCCTGGAAGCAGGAATGTTTCTAGAGGCAAACCTCTTGATTAAAACTTTTTGGCTAATTGTCCTGGTAATAGTTTGTGCCAAAGCTTGAGCCATTAGTCCATGTTTCCAACAAAGGAGTCATTAACTAGTCGTTACAACTGGAGGGAAAAACAGGTTTTAAAGAAAACACTGAAAAACGTACATCAGTCATACAGCGGCAAAGGAAAGCTGTTGCTAGAAGATATTTTCAACTGAGGTAACCCAGAACTAGTTCCATGCCACACTCTGGAAATGATAAATCCAATCCTGACCTTGTTTGCATGTTCAAGATCTTTATGAAGTGGAGGGGTGCCAAGATGAGGAGATCTTAACAGTTTGGATTTCCTTCCTGACTCAGTCACGGTTTCCTTCTGTGACCCACATAAATCACATGGTTGTTTTGTGCTACTGTTCTCACTTCTGTAAAAAGGGGATAACAGTAATTCATATTTTCCATTTCTGTATCAATCTAAGGCATAAATATCTTGAGCCTAGGGTTATCATTCAACATCTTTTTGACAAGGCACAAAGTACAAAAATGTTTCCATGGGTTTGGTGCTTCTTGGCACTGGAATGATACAGATTATATGTTTGTCGTTTCCTTGGAGTTCCATTTCTTCATTTGGTTCTGAAACAGGTGCTTTGTAAAAAGATTTTTTAAAAAGTGTTTTGAAATCTTTTTAGTCATTTACCACATCAAATAAATTCTAAAGAGCTGTCACTGCCAGTCTACTCTTCTTTAGAATAGGAATGTAAAGAATTAATTATTTGTGTGTTTCTTCTTTTGATCTGATGATGCTATGAAATATATTTGTAATGCACTACATTTAAATGTTTCTGTAGTTGCTGGCATTTCATGTGTTTATTTAAAAAAAAAAAAAAAAAATCAGATAAAGCTAAGCTTCCAATCAAGCCTGCAATCCTCCCAGTACTCGGTATTTGTATTTGGCTATGTCTCCAAAGTGGTAGGACTGGCAGTGCTTGTTGTTTTCTCAGCTGACATTCAACTTTTTAATTTCCTACCAGAGACAACAGCTTCACATGACCTGCTCTCAGAGATTTTTTGTTTGTGACAGTCAGCTTTCTTAGAATAATAGAACCATAGAATGCTTTGAGTTGGAAGGGACGTTAAAGATTACCTAGTTCCAAGCCCCCTGCCACGGGGAAAGACACCTTCCACTAGACCAGGCTGCTCAAAGCCTCATCCAACCCAGCTTTGAACACTTCCAGAGATGGGGCATCCTCTTCTCTGGCCAGCTTATTTCAGTGCTTCACCATCCTCACAGTGAAGAAGCTTTGCTAATACTGATAAAGATGTGTGGCCTACTTACACTGCTCATAATCATATGCACTTTTATTTGTGCACCAGCTACCCAAATAGTTAGGCAACCTCTTTCTATCTTGCATCTATGCACCTTGTAACTACCCATCTCTCATCGCACCATCTTTCTAATAACTTTGTGTGCAAAGACAGCACTGAAGGTAATGGTAACAAATCACAAGAGAATGCAAGCTGAACAGGCAGCCTGTGCTACAGTCCTGTTAGAAATGAAAATTAAATAATCTATATGGATGACATTTCAGTAGATGTTTAGTACAATAACCACACTGAGTCAAACCTATGTCAGAGGGAGACTATCTTTTAAGAGTCCAGCATAATTCTGATGAAGTAAAAACACTGCATTATTAAGTGACTTTTATTAAAATCATCTTATAAAGAACTAGAACTGTATTGGGACAGAGCCATTGAACTGAAATTAGTTAAAATTCTGAATTCTGTTCTAATTGTGGTATGTCTTTTGGCAAGTGATTTCAGCCCAGGTAATTCAGCTAATGTAGTTGCATCACTGTTTTCTCAGTCTTACTTGCTTAACTATTTTCATACAGGTTTACTCAAAAGTCACATTTGGCATATGCTGAAAGTACAGATGAATGCAGAAGGTTTAACGTGGTAGATCCAGCAATCTAGACCCTAACACACCTTAGTAATGTTCATTCACTGTTAGTACAAGGTGTATAAATGGAAAGATAGAGCCATCACGTTTTTTATTTGAAGCAGCATAACCAAAAACATCTACCCAAAGATTTGAGTAGTGAATAGGAACACAAATCTAACCTAATAATAAGATGTGATGATGTGACGATCCTTGTAGACTCCTTCTGGTATTGGATAGAGCAATAGAGACCAGAAGAAAATGAGCAACCTAATGAATCAAGAGGGCAGGACATCCTCTACAAAACAAAAACAAAACACTATCAAGAGACTCTTCGTCCTTAGGATGAGCACTTGCCATAAGAAAAGACAAAAGAAAAGTCTTGCTGAATCAGGGCCAGGGTGTCTCTAGCCAGAATCCAGCACGGAACTTAAGTGAACTCCTAGAAGAGAATAAGAACAAGGCAAGGATGTATTATATTTGCTCCCTAATACTCTCCCAAACCTTCAATTATTTTAGCTCAGGGGGGGTTCTGAATCTATGTTGTATGCTTACCTCCCCAAAGGCTATTTCTTCCAAACTCTTATTCAGCCTTGAACTCACACAAATTTTTACACCTGCAACACTCTTTGGAAAGAGCATTGGAGGAAATTAATAACCATTAAGCACAAAACAGAAAGGAGAGTAAAAAAGAACAAAATGGCATCGATTATTATATCTGTCCAAGACTTCGAAGAACTATCTCAAAATATTACTATTCCAGAACTGTTCCATCAGAGACACCTTTTGTATTACAATAATGGTCGAGGCCTTTGGGAGCCAACCAGTCCAATGATCAAATTCAAAAATTACGGTCACATGGACACTGATAATACTCTAGGACACTGTGCTATATATTTTAATAACATTGAAGGGAATAGGCTCAGAAAAACACAATGTGCTTCATTTAGTAAAGTGGAGGTCTTCCTGAGAGTAACTGATCCTTGCAACACCCCACCAATGACTGGGGCAGATTTGGAGTAACTTGTCTTTCTAAAATCAAGGGATGTTTTTCGTCTAAACAGGACTTAACTCCAGGCATTTCGATGATTTATGTTATAGCAGAGGTCATACTGCACAATGGTTCCTTCGACAGGCCTGTGACTTTTTCAGATGCAGCCCTTGCTTATTTACTGAGAACACAAGGACTCTTTTTTAAAAAAAAAACAAAACCAAAAATAACCCAGCCAACCAACCAACCAAACAAAAAAAAAACCCATACAACAGGGTGTTGTTCAGTGGGACTGACCTGGCTTAGCAGATGTTAAAGATCCATTATTATAAAAGAAGAAATAATTGAAACCATCTTTTTTTCAGTCAAATATTTCTCTGGATAAAATAAATGGGTGTAAGGGAAGAGGAAAGAGCATCTCTCCCTCTGTGTATAGGTCTATGCTTGTGAAAAGGTTTCTTTTCAGAATGGTAAAGATATCAGTATCTGTCTTCTGGAATGTGTAGATTTGTATTCACTTTCATAACTTTAGTAAAAACTTGCAACGGGCTTTCCTGTGGTATTGTGTAAAATACACACATGAAACTCAAGACCTTTGCAAAGAGAATCATGTGGCATGCATGGTAGATTGTGTCCTTTCTTCACCAAGGCAGACCAAAGGATCATGCCAGCTCTGGGACTGAGTGTCTGGGCAGTGGCAGCAATGATCCTCACTTCCCTTCAGACACAGAAGGAGCTTCCAGTGTAGTTCAGTTAAATGCAAGAGAGAGCTGAACCCCAGCTCCTGAGCAGAACACCCTGAGCACATGGGAGAGGGAAACCTGTACCGGAAAGAGTATTTGCACTTTGCAAACTGATTTATTATTTCCATCCAGAAAAATCAGCGGCCAGGAACACATCATGCTTTGGGTGACAGGCCAAAAAGCCAGCCTGATGTAATCCTTGATTCAGCTCAACACACGAGTTACAAGGCAGTGCATCCTGTCTGTATGCAAAGCAATTTAAACTCCAGGCGTCCCCATTTGCTCTTATGGCACGTTTTATGAAGTTCTGTCTGGAATATGCCCCAGCACTGACTGGATCCCTTGACATTGGCAATGATCTCACATTGCAAAAACAAGTGAGGTACATGGTGATAGGCATACAGCAAAAAGAAAACAGAGAGGTTTTACTTTTGTTTTTGCATTATTAGGTCAGGGCTAGCTGGCCATAAGATATACTTAAGCCTGTATCTAAACAGAGGTTTACACCTACACAGTGTAGGTGTGAGGTAAGTTTGGGGAGGCCGGAAGCAGGCAAACAGTGCACACCACACTGCACAAGGATGGGAGTGGGGAACAATGTAACTAAGGATTCACAAGCAAAGCCATGTGTCCTGTGAATCAGCATTTCACACACACACTTCAGACAGAAATTTTGACACCTCCCCTTTGCACTTTCTTCCGGGACAGAAAAGAAACTCCTTACCACCAAGGCCTGAATCATTTTCTCTGTGAGACACAGATGACTCATTCCTGAAGCTCCTTCCTTATCCACAGGTATCAGCCCACAGAAGTGCTCCCCGTTCCCCACCAGTAACTGCACAGCTCCTTTCATCCCTCCACTGTCTTGTTTTGTTCGACTGAGCCAGTACATTCCAAAATCACTAGACTATCACGAGAACACATCTAAGCTGTGTGACCCTGAAATCAAGTGCAGACAGAAGGAGGGAAACTCTGTGTGTGTGTGTGTGTGCACCTGTGTGTGTGTGTACCTGTGTGTGTGTGTGTGTAGAGGGGGACAGAAGAGGACTCAAAGAAAATGAGAAGATTTAAAAATGCAACTACCTATATGTAATGTGACCTGTTTGCCTGAGCTGCCCACTACTCTCAGTGCCACAGCTTCAGTGTCCAGCTGTTTTCTCACTACTATAAAAGAAGAGAAACCACCCGAAGCCAAGAAAAGGCATTCTCTGCAGAAGCAGCATGAGCTGAAGTTTGCCTCCCATTTATGGGTGTGGTACACTAAACATGCTGTAAAGGCTTTTTGGACAGAGTAGATATGCATGTGTTTGCCTGTGTGAAAAATAATGCATGAAAATTCATTTTCTGATTGCAGTGATTTGCTATCTGAATATAAATATTTTATGCTACCTGGTGGACTCCACCAGTTGGCCATAAGCTGAAAGCAGTTGTGGTTGCCTTTGCTTTCTGTGGTGCCTTTGTTATTGAATTTCCGTAAATAAGTAGAAATCCAAGCTATATCAGAACCAGCTAAAGCCTTAGCCATAATTGTATTAGAGATGGAAGATCTACTTTCGGTGATTGCAAGGTCTCTGTTTCCAGTTTCTAAAGAGAATTATGGAATAAATGTGTCATCATCACTAAATTAATTCAATATTTTTTCCCTAGAGAGCATTGTCAGGACAATGGACTGCATTTCCAGGAAACCAGAATGACCAATTTCCATCTTGAAAACCTCAGGTAACAAGGACAAAAGCATATGCCAGAAGGACAGAGAAGCCTCAGGCCCAGATTCTCTGGAAGAGTATTGTGTGCACTGGGAGACACGTCGTAAAAAATTGAGTGTGAGGCATGCAACTTGAAGAAAATAATGTATAGAAGAAACATGCCTGGGGAAGATACACATGGAGATTAAATAGACAGACAGGAGCTGAAGTGTAGGGATTTTTGCTATAGAGGAAATAGACTATCCTAGTGGAAGATGAGAGGTGCCTTTTCATCTTGAATGAGAACTTATCTGCACTTAACAGAGGAGTCACTTTCAGGACTCAAAACAATATCAGTTTTGTTTTCTCCTAAGAAAACACACACCTGTGAGGAGAGACACTTGGAGGAAGAGACAAAGCAGGTAGTAAGAACAGAAAGCTCTAAGAATAAGAGCTGATCAACAAAGTAGTAGATAAGAGTCATCATTCCTCTAGCTCCCTGGATACCTGAAGTTGGGAAATTAATAATGTGAAAACCATTTTATCCATTGTAGGCCATCATAATACCAGAAGCTGCTAAATGTGGCAGTAAGTACACAATATTGTTGACGGAAGAGAAAATTTTGCAGTTTATGAAGAGATTTTTTGAACTCCAACGGTAATTACTCAAAGGGGTAAGACTGGATTCAGTAGCTTATTTAGTGAGGCTGTCCATGCAAGATAAACAGGAGAGAAGTAGTATATAGAAGTAACATGTCTGCTACAGCTTCACATTGGTAACTCTTTTAATAAATTCTCATTAAAATTTTAGAAAAAAATTGTACTTTGAAATCAATTGAAATGTGACAAAACTATACCACAAAGCAAATATCAATGTTTTCTTGTTAAAAGAGAAGAATATATTGTGTGAGGTTCCCCACGAGTCTCACAGCCCAAGTTATTAAGAACCTGGGTGACGGAATGAAGAATATCTGTATTACACCTGCAGACAATGACATGCTGGAAGCATCTGGCAGTTCCCCTGAAGTTAAACCTTGGACATAGTATGGGAAGAAGCAACTTTTCCTTTTAACCAGCAGGTTGTAACACATCTCAGAGAGACGTTGGTGTGATAACTGAACTGTGTTGCTGTGTGTGTGTGTGTGAGGGTATTTGTCTTCAGCTAACAAGGAACACACAATAAGGAGGATGGTGTCTAACATGAAAGAAGAGGAAGGATTTCAAAAGCCAAACTGTTATATGCAGTTTGTAAGTTTGGCAAAGTTTACACTGAGAACAGTTCTACCTTGAGAGAGTAGAGAGTGCTGAAGAGCTCCAAGGACTGCGGAGGCATGAGCAACATCATCAGCAGAGATTTTCTTCCTCCTGCTCTGTTGCCTATTCATGTAATTTTAGATATAAAGGTGTACATCTGAGAAACCACATTTATAAAAATACAAGGAAAGAACGAGAAGGCAAGAGGAAAACAACAATAAATACCTGGCATAATACAGAAGGGACAAATAACCACACATTGTCAAGTTCCACTAATTTCTTCCTTTCCAGTAAGAATGGGAGTAGGGGATTACATTTGCAGGTGTGCTGCTGCTACCAACAGCAGATATGTATTCTAAAAATGAAGCAAGCTTTGAAGTTTATTCATACAGACATCTTTAACATGTAAATTCAGAACTCAGTGAGAAGGGAAGAATGGTACCACCTCTGTCATTCAGAACTAGGCACCCCAGAGGAGTCAAGATATACCCAGGATCACCTATTAGAAGAAATCATTGATGTACAGTGGGGAAAGGAAAGCACTTGGAGCTCTGTACTTATGCACCATTCAGACTGGAGCAGGACACGGTCAGAAAAGCGCAGGCTGAACCACAAGCACAATGAGTCAAACAACTCAAGCATTTCTCATATAAATATGTGCACAGCACAGGGCCCCAGCCTCCCTGCTGCCCTGGGATGAGCTGGGCACAGGGCACCTCTTAGAGGACTGGGCTGTGGCACCCACAGCTCTGCTCATTCCTGCCATACAAGAGGTCAGGCCAGTGCCGAATCCAGAATTATATAAAACTTTTGGAAGTCTGATCTTAGGAAGCAGAAGCATCTACAGTGTTTGCTGAGAACAGAAAACTCCATTTGGCTTTTCTTCTTTCATTTTTTCCAAATTGTTGGAAGACTTAGAAAGAATGGAGGGATGAGGCGTAGGCTGAACCTCTGATCTGACTAGAAATCTCACAAACACCACTCTGAGTCAATCAACAGCCTCTAGCTGTACTATTGCACTGCCAAGCCCAAGAAACTCACTTTGCTGTGTGGTTTGCTGTACTAAATTCACACTTGTGCTACCAAACTTTGATAGGAAATTTAGGCCATCTCATGTCCCACCAAGACTCTAATAAGAGTGAGTTCACTTCACCCCATATTAGATCATTTAGACAAAAAGGTGGAGTGTGTTAGGAGATGTAAATTGCTAGTAGGTTTCTCATGTCTCTAATAATACTATGCTAACATTGAGACTCAGTGGTTAGGGAGGAGTTTCTCTTGTTTTATTTTGCTTTGAAGATTATTTATTTTAATGTTTCTGTTTCATTAGAGGAGAAAAAAAGATTTGTATTTCTTTTAATGGGAGAATGAGATTTTAATTCTATTAACAAAATACCAGAATCTTGGTCCTTGAATAAGCAAGGACAATTATTCAAAATATTTGCATATAATCAGAAGCATATTCATGTCAAGGGGGAAACAAACCATCAGCTTACTTTTCACTAAAAAAATTAAAGGATATATGACTGACAGAAGAAAAAAGAACTAATAATATGCTCTGCTTCTTTTTTTTCCAAAAGGAATTTAAAAAATTATGTGAACCCATTGGCTAAAATGAGGTTGGCCATTTATAGAACAGTTTTTTTAATGAGAGTAGAGTTTCTGTTTTCTTTTGTCATACTTGATTAAAAAATGAACCTTCTCTAAGTTGCACTTAAGGGTGATTTCTTTCAAATTAGTGAGATTGCGGGCAGTAAATTACATTGATTCTTTCTAGTCATTAGGTTTAGGCCTATGAGTTAAAAGAAAACCTTTACTTGCCTGCATAGGCTTTGCAGTAAATTTTCATTCTTTCCATTCCTTTTTCTGAACACAGAAAGGCTTTAATTAGTTTTCTTTTTTTTAAACTCAGTAGTACCATTTAGGCCCCTGAGTAAGGGCAACTGGGCCACGTAAGGCCCTGCTGTGACAGTTGTGCAGTCCTGGCTGCTGGATGCAGAGCTTGGCCATCTTCCAGCTGCACACAATGACAAAACGTGACGTGTTTAATTCCTCGGCTTCCTATGGGAGGACATCCCAATGTGAACACAGAGGGAATCTGGGTGAGTTAGTCTGGGTGACCAGGAGACCAGGACTGTCCAGGCTGCAGTGTAGACATAGCCATGGTGCCCACATAACTGCCTTCTCACTTCCCTTACCTGAGTACTAGCACTAATGAAGCATTGCCACATGGCTCTGGCATGACAGTGTGCCATGAAAGCACCTCAGAAATCAATTTATGCAGGCGATAAGCTCCCAATAGGCTTGATTCTAACCAGAACTGTTTAGCAGAGAACTAACTAGAAACAGGGTCTATCTAAATTATTCAGCACTCTGGCAACATTTAATAAACTGCAGGTTTGATATACCAATTGAGGATATTAGCATACAACCACACATGAATAACGATCTGTAGCATGCACATGCTCACAAAAGCATGAGGCCTCTTCATCTCAAGAGTACGCAGAAGAAAAAATAGTTTGTTCAGGGTGGGCAAGGACTCAAACAAGGACACATCAGAAGAAAATCACTCACCAAGGAGAAAGTGAGGGCTCTCAGTCCCATGAAGGCTCTTGAAATAGTGTTCCTGATCTATGGGGAGGGCCCCAATCACATTCCTACTGCTCCGGGAAGACCACTAAAAGGGCGTCTTTGGCGTAGGCCCCATTTTATAGCCTGGTTGGATCTGGCAGTGGCCATTATGAGCATGGCCCAGAAGCTCCTCTGTACCTCTGTGGTTGAAGACCCTGCCTGTTGACTGAGTGTCCCATCCCTCCTGCTTCCCCAGCGGGGGTGTGGGGAGGTGTATGTGAGGAGTCACCGTGCCCTGGGGTTGAGGGGAGATGTGACTGTGAGGTGAGGGCAGGCACAGAGGGGCACAAAAGGTGCTAAAGGGCCATCAACTGCCCTATTGAAAGCTCCCGATCTCATCCCAGGGCAGGAGGGTGGTGATAGGGGGGTAGGGGTGTGCAACTGCCACAAGGTGGGGTGCATCTTTGCCATCATGAAATACCATCTAGTAAAACCGGTCAGTATAAACATGAACAAAACATCCATGACCTTGGGAGAAAGTTCATGTGGGTACGAACTTCTCCCTGTGACTTTATACTTCCTAGGGACCACAGGATCAGGTTTGAAAACTTTGTTTATGTTGCTCAATGTGCAGTCCAAGTGTTCAGCACTTACCAGGAACGCTCTCTGCAAGCAGCTCTGGAGCCTTCACATTGTGACTTTCTAAACTTTCTTCTGTATTTCCCTTAATTTTAATTTGAAGTGCAATTTACATCACAGGCAGCAGTGGGGAGCTGAGAATTCACAGATCCCACAGATTTAATGTTAGTTTTCTTGAGAAAAAGATGGAACAAAAATTGCCTAAAAACTAAATAAGTACTTTCAGATTAATAAATATTAATAGCAAAGCTTTGCACTTACAGAGCAGCTTCCATCTGGAGGTCTTGCCTGGCTTCATAAATATTAACAATCCAGTTCCATCAAAATCTAGCAGAATATTTCCACTGGGAGCCTATGAAAATGGGTCTTGATTTTTATCCCTTCTTCTGGCTCATAGCAATACAGTTCCTCCTTGGATTTTGTCAAGCATTGGAGGACCTGCTCTAAAAAGGCCTCTGTCTGAATGTCTGTCCTTGATTTGTGAGCTTAATCAGCCCTGAAGTTATTCTTTTTTTTCAAGAGGTGGTGACTTCCTATGTGTTTGTTTTTCCT
This sequence comes from Columba livia, assembly GCF_036013475.1. NCBI lineage: Eukaryota > Metazoa > Chordata > Aves > Columbiformes > Columbidae > Columba > Columba livia. Next base: position 14,911,199 of record NC_088608.1, read on the forward strand.
CTCCTCTACAAACATGAGGGAGAGCTGGTCAGAAAAGTGTTATAGTCAGAAACAAGTGTATCTGCTACATCTGGAAGTGTATGCTATTCCTGAGAGCAGGATTCCAAGCCCTTCTTTTATTTCCCGAACCCCCCTGCAAACTATTTCCCTGTTGCTAGCAGTCCCCTATGTCACAGAAGAGTTCTTATCAGAAGCAGCATTAGCATAAACATGAATAAGATCTTCACTAAAAGAGTGCTCAAAATGAGAAGGTAGAAGGTTATGTTACACCTTGAAAAGAATCATCCCTGTGAAAATTGTGGTGTTTTGACTTAACCTGATGACAGCACTTCTGTGAAGATTTGAAACCCTGCTGCACTGCAATTTGGCTGAATGTGCAACTCTGGGAGAGTCACAGGATCCCAAATAGTTCCAAGGCATCACCAGAGGCAGAGATGCTGCTTCCCTTGACACAAGGTGACATTTGATCTGTGAAGTCAGCAGGAATCCTGAACTGCCACCTTACATAGAAGCCAAATTTGGTCAGTTGAATAAAATTCGTTTTCCCATTAGGGTACTTTTTTGTTTGCTCATGCAGGTGATTTGCTTGCTTTACTCTCTCTTGCCTTTTTTTCTTGCTTCTTCAAATATTAATTCATTGAATAATTTCTCTCAGGATATCCACAGTGCCAAAACAAAGACTAGCAGAAGTCTGTGGAGAGGGAATTTTCTGTAACCTGGTTTGCTGTTGAAGCTTTTGGTTTGTTTTCATTTCATGGATGCAACCACTGCTCTAGACTTTGACACACTGCTAGACACTTTTCTGGATTTGCAGTTTCCAATGTATCTGGTTTTAAAATACGCTTTCAAAGAGTTTTGACTTTTTTTGCATTAATTTTTAAAAAAATGTTCTTTTCATGCTTGATTTACTTTATAAAAAAATAAGTATTTGAGACTGGATGTTAGTAGGGAAGGTTGTTTTCCCTTCTCACACTTCCTTCATCTCTAAATGAACAAACACATGGTCAAGTAACAAGTTCATAGGATGACTTGACAGTTATTTTTGAAAACAGGAAAACAATGAAGAAAGGAGTACATTTCTTTAAAAAGTGAAACAAATAATGACTTATGCATTCAGACAGGAATCTAAGATTTAACCTTGCTTTGACAAAATGCACTCAAAACAACATTGTGGAGTAGTCTGATTTATCATGCTTATAAAACAGAAAAATTCAAAAAAATTTAATTAAGGTCTTTAAAAATCAGTTCTACACCACAAAAGCCAGAATGCTAACACTATCTGCAAGGTATGCAACCCTATAATGTGGATCAGAAGCCAATATCCTTGCTAATAGGGAGAGAGTGGGAAGATCATTTCATTTGCCTTGTCCTCGATGCTTTGTGTTATTGTTTTGACTTGAATAAATGCTTTCACAAGTGAGCTGTAGAAGTAAATTGCCTTAAAATCACATAAAAATGAATTGTAAACAACAGCACCTTCATAGATTAAAGGAGAAATGTTAGGTTCAGTTCTTTCCTTCTTGAATCTGAAAGCCCTGAATGTCTTGTAAAACAACACACATGCAATATAAATGCTGCAGCACCTTTGTTTGCTTATAGAATTTGCAGATTGGCTCAGTATAAAGTCAATCCAACCTCAGCTAATACTCCAGCTGAGTTTATGAGGGGAACTATGTGATGACTTTCTATGGTACCACCGTGTCTGAGGTTTACCTTTAAAATCTGAGCATTTTACCATCAGTCGCCTATCAAAGTAATTCTTATATTTTGTGAAGTGGTAGCTAAATCCAAGCCACTCATGGTTACCAGAGCAGCACAGAACCTCCAAAGAGTGGTGAAAGAATCTATGTTTATTTAGCCTAGCAAAAAGGAGGCTAAAAGGTTTGCTGGCAGTGGTCGCTATATGCTCTTATTACAATACTGGTGTCATCTTTTTTGAACGTGGGGAAAAGCAGCACAAACATACTGGGACATTTATGCTCAGATTCATCCCTGGACTTCCTTTTCCTGCAACTCTGCAAGCTCATTTTAGCCACAACAACCATCTTCTGTCACTAAGTATCCATTTTCAGCCCTTTTGCTGAAGCAGCACCAGCATCGGCCACTGGGACTTGGGATATTCCTTCTTCCCAGTCAGGGTTACCAAGAGCAGGAGTGCTGTGACCTTGATTAATTGTGACAGAAAATGCTCCCAAGCAAGGGAAAGAGCAAAAGAGAGGTTGTCAGGATCAAGCCTTTGCTGGAATGTATTTTCCTTCCTGAAACACAATCCCTTGAGACCAGGGCTTGTGGGTGTGCAATGTATGGTATCCTCTTTCTCCAGTGTGTTTATGCAGGGCTCACTCAGCCCCATGGACACCAAAACTAAATTCTCCCCTTGCAAGCCTTTGTGGTGAGTCACCCACCTACCTGTGTTTAGATGTGTATTGCAGGCTACCGGAAAGTCTCCCATGTGATAGAGGCAGCTTAATCTGATCCTGTCCTTTTGGCTGTTGAAAGGTATCTTGTGCTACAATACAGTGTCTGAGGGACATACTTCTCCCAGGGCACTTCTGATTCATGAGAAGACACTCTTTGTGACAGAAGCTGAAGACTTAAGCAATCTCTTTTCCCCTGCTGACAACCAGAGCTCTTGTTCTTAATGCTGCTTACAGATATTAATCTCTTGCACAAAATTGTTGTATCTTGCTCCTGTAAAGGAGACTATCTGAGATGCATCTGGGACTGCTGGAGATGAATACATGTTTATCTGAACCTGCCTCTTTCAGGATGCCTTAGCTCAGAGATGGGGGAGGATGCTAGACCTTTTGTTTTCTGCCATGAAGAAAGCTCCAGGATCTGGGAGGGGCTGAGAGACTTTAAACAAGAAATAAGGAGGCTTAAGGGAGTACAAAGAGTTCTCACTTTTTTCTTGAGAATAAGAAAACAAGAACAGAAAGAAGTGGAACTGCGCAAAAAGGAAAAGAGTAAACAAGTATGATAGGTAACGGAAAGAGATCATAAAATAAGGCCAAATCTAGGAATGGAGAAAATGAACAAGATATAGTTTTCCAGAGAGAAAGTGCAGGTCTAAATTCTGCAAGCCATTATCTCTTTCTGAAGGAAAATATTTAAATAGCAAACAAAAAACAAAGACACTGTGATATCCCACTCAGGATGTCTTCCAGCTGAAGGCTGTATGTGCCTGCATCAGTAAAGGGGCTTCTGTCCTGTGCCAGCAGGGATGTGGTTGTGCAGGAAGCCCAGTGCATTCCTAGAAAGATGGGATGACTGCCCTTTGTTAACCGTGATGCTTGGGCCCTGATGTTGGCCAAGTGCCAGAGCTGCACAGGGAACAAATTGGGATGACAAAATGGCAAGGACATTTTTGGCTGTCCGTCTAGCTGGTTATCCAGGCACTGCTGTCTACTTCCCCTTGCTCTTCCTGGAAATGAGGAGCCAAGCAGTGACTGCTGAGGATTCCTTCCTGCCCCAGCAGTTGCAAGGTTCCTATTGGTGGAATACAAGGGGAGAGGAAGAAGCCGGTGCAAGTGTTAGGGATCCCAGGACATCACCCTGACCCCTGCCTTTCCTTTCCCATGGAGATGATTCCAGCTGCTGTTCTTACTCTTCTTTTAGCTTCAGGCTCCTTGTATTTCGGCCTCACCATGATATATGTTAGAGTATCCAGTTCAAATATTAAGAGAAGAAACAAGCAGTAATACTACTAATAATAGCAATAATAATAATATTAATAATTTGGAAGATGTTATATGATGCAGAATGACTCAGAGATAAGAGAGCAGGGGATGAAAAAAGGGCAGGAAAATATTCTGATGTGCTTTTAAATACCAAGGCCTAAGATAATCAGGCTTTTTTCCAGGGATTTTTGCTATCTCTCTGCTTTAGTTGCATTGTGTTTTATTTTCAATGCAAATACAAAACCCAGAGCTCCTGCTGACATGGAGAGATTCTTCAATATAAATGCTAATATGATATAACTCAGCTCCCAGAGACAGGTTTTTGTTTCGAACACAGTTTGTGATAGTTTCCACTCTCACCCTCCAAACCACAGAACTAACTAATGCAAGCTACAGCTTGGAAAGAGAAATGCCCACTTCTAAATGAAAGCTTTAAAATACTCTCTACAAGTACTTAAAAAAGACCACAAGATTTGCATTATTGTCATTATTATTGCTTAATACATATTTGGGAAATCTAATCTAAGATGCCACCCCGCCTTACAATGTTGAAGTCCATCAAATCAAATTAATTAACCAAGTGGAATTAATTAATTCCTTTGATAATACCCGGGTTGAGAAGCGAGTGTTTGGGTTTTTTTAAACCTTCAAACTGGCAGCTGGGAGAAATTATTTCTTTTAAACAAGTATGCAAATGAAAAAATGTTCATGTGGAAAGGAGTGTTATTTCTGTCTTGATCTAAGTTTATTTAGGCTTCCTCCACATATTGCAATTTTTCCAATTATTATCTGTTTCTCTCCCTACCATTCTAGATGTTAGGGTAGAATATAAATCCTATTTCAGGCCAAAATTAAGCCAAGGCAATAAAATGTTTAGAACAGAACCCAGGTATGGAATTAGTAGCAGACTAAGCCCTTTTCTTCTCCATTAACACTGATGGGTATAATATGGTTTCTCACATCACATAATGATGTGAGCAGCGTTATAAGTATTTGTGTATTTGTGATCATTTCTCAAGTATTTTTCTTTAGGCCAAGGGCCTAAGCCACCATTTTTTTTCTCCCAACATTTTATCATAGGTCATGTTTACTAGAGCAGTGATCATTTGGTCAGTCTCCCCTGAACTCTTTTCAATTGCTTCATATCTTTTCTGCACTACAGTGCACCGCTATACATGGTACTTCATCTAAAGCCTTGTCAATGCTCAAAAAACTTTCTGTATTTTACGGCTGATACTCCTGCTCATATGTTTGCTTCTCCCATGATATCATGAACATGGCATGACTTATTCAACTGTTGTAACTCTTTAACTGTCTGAAGAACAGTAGCATATTCCCTGTGTTTTGTTTGTGCACTTGATTTTCCCTTTCTCACTCTGGTGTCTTGAACTTTCTATTTTTGTATTACGTCATCCCAGATTTTTCCCAACCATCTCTCTAGTATACCAGAATTAGTTTGAATTCTTATCCTCTCTGCTGCCTTTGTAAGTCCCTCCCAGGTTATGCTCTACAGTTTTAATAAACATAGTTTATATTGCATCAGGCAGGTTATTAATGAAAAAGTTAAAATATCTGTTCTGTAGGCCTGCAGAATTGCATGCAAAATATTATTCTGTTTGAAGATGAAATCACTGTATCACTGCATTGTCTTTCAGTTGACACCCACTGGATATCAGTTTCATCATATCAGCTTCCTTCCCTCAATGTTCTTCTGGTGTCTCACAGAGTCCCCATGTATCCCTTCCATGTATCCACACTAGCATGTTTTTTTCACAGCTGAGAACAGAAGACAGGAACAGGAAAATGCCCTATGATGTTTGACCATTCAGTGTTCCTCAGTGCCACCCCACCAGTCTGCTAGACCATATTTCTGCTGTTTCTTCACTTTGCTCCTAGGCTGATACAAAGTGCAGAAAGCATCACCTCATTTTTCCCCGAGGCCTGGGAAAATACATCTTCCTATTAAAGAACATAAATAACTTCCTAGTATTGTCCCACCAATGATGAACCCAGTCATTTCCTTCTTCCTGGATGTACAGACATGTTTATCCAGCCATGCCAGATTCCTCCTGTCTTGTTATTCATGGATTATATGGATGTGCTACTTGGGGAGGGAAACAAATCAAAATAAAACTCTAGTCCAGATATATCAATAAAACTGAGCACAATAAATAATAGAAGTCTAGACTATTCAAGGACACCTAATCCAGCAAAATTGTTTTTGTATTGTAAGGTGACAGTCACAGTGGTTTTATTGTGCCTATTATATTTGTGTATGAATACTTGTGAATCCTAGCTAACATTTCCAGACCACATTCAGACCACCTACTGCAGAATCTAATACAGATTTAGTCTATATTATTACATCTATTGCAAAAAAAGCCATGACAAATATAGACACAGATGGTGAGATTCACGTCACAGATGGTAGGAAGCATGTCACCTAACTTGCAAAGTCTTCAGGGTAAGCATCCATATCTAAATAGGTAGTCTAGACTCTGTTATGCAGAGTTGACAGAAATAGGAATTTCTCAGTTGCAATTTGTCACAGTATAAGTTACATATTTTAAAAGGATTAGATGAATCATGGCCTGGAAACACCTATTTCTTCCTTTAGCCATAAAAGGAATCAACATGATCTGTATATCTGTCGATAATGCACATATTTGAACTTGGAAAAGAAGAATCTCAGCAGAAAGCTTGGAGCTGACATATCCCAGACAATCCACAGACAAAACCAGAAGTTATATCCAGGTTATTGTCATGTCTTGTCCTACTTTTCTTTGGTGACCTGAAGGGAATAAACATGGCCCCTGGAAGTGCCACCATTCCCTGGGACATTGCAGCTATACTAAGGTCTCAGCCCCCTCCCTTTGTGCTAAATGTCAGCAGAGAGGTGAGACCTAGCTGGATAATGCAGCTATTCCAACTTTTGAAACTGGATCAAGAGGACAAAACATTACTTATAAGTTCATATGATTAACTTTTCTCTAAGAAGTAACCTTCTGAGTCGCTAACTTAAGTTGAAGTGATGTGGTACCAGGGAAGTGAAGGTGTTTATCAGGCAAGGATCCTTAAGAGTACATCACTTCGAAATAATGTGTGGCTTTGAAAGCATAATGCAGCATCCTTGGAAGTGCGGGGAAGTGGATGTGACCTACATGGATTTCAGCAGGATCTTTAATACATCAATATGCATAGGCCAGTGGCAAAGAAGAACAGTGGAGGCAGGGAAAAGGACTAGGGGCTTAGTATGCAGAAGATTCAAAGATGTAACATTTAAGCATTGCAAGTACACAGAAATCATTGCTCGTAAACACAGCATATAAGGATCTAGAAAAAGTAAGGAGTCTGTCACTATTTATCCATGCTCATCTTAGGCTTCATATTGGATCAGTACAATTAATGACATCTCTTTGAAAAGAATGGCATTCGGTTAGGATATCCAGGATCAGACTCTCAGTTTGGAGAAGTCAAACCTTAAGTGTACTAGTTGAAACAATTGAAGTATCCGAAAATTGCAAGTGGTCCTTGCTAGCAGGGGAACAACAAGCTGATAAAAAGACGAATTCCCAAGGTTTCAGAAAGCATACAGCAATACCTCAGAAGAAAATGGACAAACAAGTCCTCAATTAAGCAAAAGCCCTCCATTTTTTTTTTAAAGGAACTGGTGGAACTATGAACAACCAATACAATAACTGTATCCTAGTCAATATTTTTGTGTTACATATATACAGAACAATTAACAGCATCCAACACAGAGCCAGGCTTTAATAAATAACAGACAGTGATAGATGAATGGATAGAAGAAGATCAGGCTTATGGTCTGAGACAGGGAAAGGCTCCAAAAAGCTCAGAAGAATAAACATGTTGAATTTAGGAAGGAAATAGCTAGGTGATTTCCCTATCATTTTGCCTACCTTAAGGGAAAGTGCAGCAATTTAGAGTGACACAGCTGTTTTTCCCTGGGAATCCACTTAAATATTGGTCCTTCCTTTTAGGATCATCTCCAAAAAAAGTATGGGAAGCAAAGATCTGGTTTTTTTAAAGTTTGTCTGCCTTTACAGGAAAAAATACGATGAGATGGTCTCTCATTTCCAAGGACATCCTGAAAGCAGGAAGCAAGCACTCGGCTTCAACAAATGGAAAATGCATTAGAGAATCCAGAAGAAACATAACAAAAAGCTTCAGCACTCCTTTTGTTTTGGGACATTACCTTTGTGCATCTTTATGACTGGATATTTAACATCGTTCCACATCAACTGGCTGCATATTCTACTGTACTAAAGGGCACTAAGCAGAGCCTTCAAATTTTATAAATGTTAATGACTGTTAGAGTAATGCTAAACTACCACAGTGCAAATGTATAACTATGGACATGACTGATTTGCAGCCAATCAAGTGAGATACAAGTGGTCAGATTACATGTCAGTTTTCAGCACTTAAAGGGGTCAAACTGTATAATACATGCTAAGAGATGTTGGCTGGTCTTCTGTCTTCTGGATTATGATACCACAAGAACTGGAACTTGGTCCCACAGCGAATGTGATGTGATGGACCTACCTATGTAGAAAAGTAGGTGAAATATTTGCGTGACTGATGTGCATATGCAACTATTATTTTGCTCACATAAAGTATGTAATTACAATAACTTAATTTGCATATTTTATCCTAATTGACTATTGTATATCAGCAAACCTCACAGATGAGATGATGACTTTATGCCTTTTTTACAGACATGATCTTACCACCAAAGTTTTCAGTGATTTGGGGTCTTGTTATTTATTTCTTTTGTCTTAATCTATTTCCACACAGACAGGAATTACAGGAATTTCTAACTGTTTGGTATAGAATTATCTAGACGCAACGGTTTCAAAACCATGAAAAATATTAATCATAGGAAAAGGAGGAATCAGAGACATTTCAAAAGGCAAATAATGATTCAAGCTTTTTGCCAAGACAGTTTTTATTCGTACACTTAGAGAAGCAATGGCATAACTGTATACAAAAAGCTATAAGAGGTTCCTCTACATAAAGGAATAATAAAATGTTTGACAAAGCAACCTTTTTCTAGTGAAGGCATCCACTGGTAGCAGTCTGGATTCATCATTGATACTGATGTTTTGGAAGCCTCTTTTCTGCCAAAATGCTCTCAATGACAGTTCATCTTCATTGGTCTCCATATTTTTCTCCATTGTCTCCCCAAGATATATTCCCTTTTGGTGAAATGCATATGTACAACTCAGATCTTTGAAGCCTACTGGTAAATCATCACTTGTGCTATTTTACAAAGAGTTTTCCAGGAGGGTGACATTTGGTTCCAGAGTCTGCAGCCTTGTCCTGGGCACACAGCACTTCTTCGATACAAGCTCCTTCCATAAACTTCAGTAGAATTGCACATCATGTAATTCAAACTGAGTGAATTTAGTAACAGGTGCCCTCAGCTTTGAAAACAGATGCCTCATAAATAGCATCCAGACGTTAGAAAACCTGAAGACTCCTGAGGACTTCACAAAGCATAAAAGAAAGTAATATTAGTACATGGTTTGGAGAAATCTGGTGCCAAAAGAAGAGCAGATATAGCAGATATTAAAAGCAAGCATCAAAAAGAAATAACAGCTGTTTTGAATAGTTTCTATGGTGTTAGGTATTGGGGAGCCATAAAACTTTCTCAGCCATTCTTATTGCTATCATTTTCCTGCATTGTCACTAATACCCAAGCTACTGTAGTAATTTAATTTTACTTTATTGCACTGCTTTTCCAGCCTTTCTAATGAAATAAACATTTCTGACAATGTTAAAACTTAAGGTGACAGGAAGACAGACCAGAAACAGAGTATGAACTGCATAAGTTGGAAACAAAAAGGAGGAGGGGAAAAGAAGTATATTTTGCATTTCTTGGAGTCAGATCAGAGAAGACCCCAGTTCTCACTGCTGAGAGGTACTTGAGATAGTGAGGAGCTGGCTCAGCACACAACTATACATAAAGTTTGGCTCCAAGACAAAACGGGCTTTCTTGTTACGTTAAACAAAAGGATGGCTGCCTTTGTGATTCACGTACTTGGACCATGCTCAGGAGGATAACCAGTTTGAACCATATGGGTGACCTTTTACAGGGGACATAGAAAATACTATTTTGTGCAAGGAGGGTGTGTCATGAAAAGCTAGTTTTCATGGTTATATGCAGAAGCAGTGCAGCTATGGAAGTACAGAGCTTTCCAGGGCTGCTTTCCTTCCTAGAAGAGCTCCTTGCAGTATTGGCACACCATCCCTGCTTCCTAAAACCCTGAATGACAGAGCCAGACAGACTGTCTCATTCAGAGGTAGCTTGGTTTACTTTATTGCACCCTTACTCTGGACAGAATAGCCATAGTCTGTCTCTGCTCCTCCTTTGCCTGTTTCTAAAAGAAGGGAGAATTTCTTTCCACTCCTTTTTCTGGAGCTCTTCCCCACTTCATCTTTGCTCTGCAATATTACCTAATTTCCTATTGTTTACTACAATATTACATACTACAATACTTCATCAATGATTATTTTTTATCTTGTTACCTTTAACCAAATGATGACTACCTTCTATTTCTCACTTGTATGCACTAAACCATCCTTGACCTCTTTGTTTGCCATAAGTTTTGTCAGCATAACATTTGTTGGTAACATCACATCCTTTTGAGAGTATTTTGGGAAGGTAACAAAAAACAAGTTATTTTTGGTAGAGCACATTTGGTCACACCAGGAAAGAAGAGGTTACACCACAAAGGCAAATGTGTCATGACTTCCAGGGGCCATCAATCTGTTGAGAAGCTGCAACTGCAGGTGCAAGAGAGCTTGTGGCATTGTGCTGACGTCCACAGCAGGAGAACAGAGAAAGCCTGTAGCGAATGACTCTACAGTGAGAAACTTTGATGACTTGGGCTCACGCTGAGAGTAGTTGTGCTGAAGTCATGGAATAAAGCAGAAAACAACATATCCTCCTACTCAATTGTTCTCTCTGGGTAGTTTTAAAGTATTCTGAACCCCAGGTCAGAATCTCTTTTATATCTAACTGAGGTCTATTGTTTTATATCAGTGGAGAATTTGGTCCTCTCTATTTCGTGCAGGGAAGGGTTATATTGAATTTAACACCTAATATCACTCTCAGTTACATAGTGATAAATCTGAAGTTACTGTACTCTTTTTGAGCTAAAAATGCTGAGCACAAATCCAGTAGGTTTATCCCACATTTACAGTGAGATAACAGAAAATAAGCTGTGCTTCAAGACATTAACACCAGAAGTAACATACAGTAAAATGACTAATCTTGGAAATAAATTATTGGGATTGTACAAATACATGAAATAAAATTCTCCATAGGCAAGGAGAGAAGAGTTAAGACACTCTGCCTGGAATTGCAATATATTTTCTTCTCCTGGTAAAGCTGTCCTGGACCTGATATGCCAGCTGCTGTCTCTGATACATGTCTCCTTGCCTTCCCATATGCTTCATCTATATACTTGCATATCACTCTGCAGTCAGCCAGCAGCTTCAAAATGTCACACTGATAGCTCACTTGGTGACACTCCCCACCCTCTGTGCTCATGACTTAATTTGTAGTTCTTGAGGTTACTTATTTACACATAAAGGCAGAACCAAGCAGGGGGTTTACAGTGAATTTCTTGAGCAGTGCTGTAACAGTGAATGCTGGAGTGAGCTAATACAGATGGTTTCATTGGCCTGTGGGTTGTAGGGACAGAAGCAACAACACGGTCATGTCGTCAGACACTCTGCTCTTTACAGACCACGGATTTTCATTGGCTGATTCACAGATTAATACCTTCAAGGTCACCCAGGCCACAGAATGATGTTGAACAAATTACTTCTGTTTGAATCATAAATGTTCTGGCAAGGTGTCTATAAGATTTCAAGAAATAGAAAAATTCATACTTTTTCTCAGTAATTTGTTCCAAATCTTGATTGTTTTTCTCATTTGCATCGTTACAAAGTAAATGCACAATTATTCACTCTCGTTAAACTTTACTCCACTAGATTCAAAACTCCTTTTGCTACCCAATTTTTCCTTCCCTTGGAGACACTTGCAAGCAATAATCAAATTGCCTCTTGATCTTCTTTTGGATAAGCTAAACAGATGTATTACTGCAGCAAGGCCTTGGCTTTGTATGAATCATAAACCCAATATACTTAAAATATCTACCTTCCATGCTTTCAAAATGGAAAATAAAAAGCTCCTCCATTATGCTGATTCTTGTTTTCCAAAATGTTGACAAGACCACAGAAGTTAGCTCAGGCCACCACAGTTCCCAGAAGAGGTGAGGTCAGCCACTGGTTGTTCATGTCAGACTTTTTGCAAAGATCTGTAGCTGATGAGATAGTTTTAGAAGTGAAAGGACACATTTAGTTTCAAGCAATCAAATGGCCTCCCCAGGGAATTCAGACAGGCTGTGTAAGGATGCAAAAGTCCCTGTACAGTCAATGGGGGAAAATGAAATGACACAAAAAGGCAATTTAGCATGCCTAAGAGGGGTAATCCCTCTTCTGTGCTTCAGTTGGTGGCCTCCATTTCTTCATGGGGTGGTCAGACCTTCTCACACTGAATGGGTTCCCATGTGGACCTCACATCATAGAAATGGTGGGGCACAGGGGAAGTCCAAATACGAACCCAAATGAGTCCTGTATAGCAACCATTCTGGATTCAGAGTGACAAATTCACTATTTAAAGCAGACACCTGATAGTGAAAAAACAAGGAAGAAGCTAAATCATTCAGTGGCCAGATTGCCTACTCAGAAACCTGGAGCACTCCCTAAGGGCTTTTCACCCCAGGAGCAAGAAATCGATTATCTCAGTTGTCCACAAATAGCTCTAACAACAGCACTATGCCATGACCCCAGAGGAAAATAATATCTCGGCAGACAGATTTATCTCGAGAGAGGTAAAAAAAGTCAAGAGTTATCAATGTCTTTCTGTGGCAAAGACATCAGTTAAGAGCAAAGTGGACATGCAGTGACTTCTTGTTTTGCTTGCATATGTTTTACAAGGAAAGACTATGTTGATATAATTTTTAGTCTGACAGATTTGTCCACATCTGTACTTTCAGACTGAAAAATATTTTTACCTGATTTAGATTAAACTAATGTGTCTTCTAAATGGAGAAAAGGCCATCATATCTCAACATTATAGGTGTGTTTCTCTTTCTAGATAATATTTGCAGTACAGGATGCCTTTAAACCTTTTTTTTTTTTTTCCCAGTGATCAAAACCTCAACATTTCCAATCTTTTCTGTCAGTACATTGTAGGTGATCTTCTGTTCCTCTAAGGAATCCAAATAATTTTTAGCTCTCTGCCAGCAAATTGCAATTTTGCGATATCAGCTCACTAGCAGAGTATGGAGAATTGCTAGAAACATTCAGTCTTCCTTCTGCTATTAGGATAAACCTGTGAATAGAATTACTGAATCTCCCCACATACCTTCCAAAACTTGAAAGACACTGACTTGACACTGTTGAAAAGCTGACTATAAATACTCCTTTTTTGTGTGTGCATGTGTGGAATTAATGTTTATGTATTGCCCACAGCCATCCAATTTGCCAGTGCATCGACTACTAAGTCAATGCTGACTTTAGTGGATAATGTAAAAGTGTTAACTGATATGATTACAGCAGGGTTAGATTATCCATATACATGCACAGCTAATTTGTTATGAGGTACAGCTAACTGGATGCAGCTGTTAGCACACTCCGTGTCTGTGCTGGGCTGACCACAGGGTAGTTGTGCTGGACCACCCATGGTTTAGGAGGAGTTAGATGGGAAGATTAATAGGTCACGGCTAGAAGCAAAAGAAGTATGTGGTAACACTAGCAAAAAGCAACAGCGTTATTTGGTGGAGACATTTCTGATTTTTTTTCATGTGAATTGCATGTTTTGAATACCTTAGAAGGACAAATCGTCATCATAACCATTGTGAACAACATGGCTTTATACACAGATGATATCTGGGTACTCTTTTCAGTAAAATCAGATACCAGCAAGACGCTACCATTTTATTTTTCATTTTATTTTTTAGCTGAGATACTCTAAGCTAGATTTTTTTTACATGGGAACTGGGCCCAGATTCCCTAGATATCTTTGAGCACTTCTTTTTCTACTTTGTTTCTGCACCTAAAAAAAAACACAGAACTATTTGCACAGATATCAACTGTGTGATCTCACAGCCCAAAGATTAGTTATTTTAGGGCATTAGGTACCACAAAATCATGAAACTTTGGAGGCACTACAGGGGAAAAATAAAAAAAGAAAAAAAGGTAGCTAGCAGAATTCAATTTCCTAGGGGTTCCCAGTTCTAAACTCGGAAGATGATGATCTTATAGCCAACATATTATAAACAGAGGGAAAACTTACTAAGTATTTGCAATTGCTCTTCTCTATTTGAAGTTACCTGCTTCATTTGAAAAAATTCCATTCTTTTATTAGAATATCCTCCTAATTAGAATATCCTAAATATCTACTATCACAGTACTAATATAATATTGTTGAGTAAATTTCTGAATGCATTAAGCTGAGAGCAACCATTCTCCTCACTTAGGTGAATATTAACGAGGACTGGAGTGACTAGGGAAAAGTAGATGTTTTCAGAGAGAGCTCAGGATTCAAATTAATGTAAAAAAAAACCAAACAAATGCAACAGTAAAAGAAACAAAATAAGTCAACATTTATTTGGCTGTAATTACTGTATTTTTCAAGCAATTAAAGCTTTTATGGCATTATGTCTAACATGCAATAACCCCACTATATTTAAAATTATTTAGCCTATAAGCAGGACATTTCAGAGGATGTTTGACAATTGTTTTTTGAAGTTAAAAGAAGAAAACAACAGAAGATGATAGCAGGTGAAATTTCAAATGATGGAATATGAATACAGAGTGTTAATTAACAGGGTGTTTATTCATGCTACATGGTGCATATAAACAGTTACATTTACTAAATGAGGATTTGATTGCTCAATATTCCAAATCATACCAGCACTTTTACATGGTAAAGACAGCGAACTCTGTCCATTTGTACTTGCCGAGTGTAAGAGGGGTACTCTTTGTGAGGAGCATGACATGGCACCAGAATACAAATAGCAAATCTAAATATTCTTGGAAATGTTGTAACATCTTTTATGTCTGGATCTCAGCAAAGAAGGGTGTCCTCTTTTTCCTTAGAGAGGAAACAAAATTATTGGACATGATGTGGATCATCGCACCTAATTTTAGCCATAGAATGAATCACCTTCTGGAAACCTCTGTCTCCGCTTTTGACTCCAAGGGGAATGCAGAACACTAGAATAGATTATGTGACTAACATATCAATCACTGAAGTTACATAAAATGACACTAACCCCTTATCTTTAAAAAGTTTCTTCAATAGACTGCTTTGTCACAGAGTTTAATTAGGAAATTTAATTTGGATGATGTGCTAAGAGTAAGTGTCCATGTATGAACATTTATATGAAGCCTTCAGTAATCAGGAAAACCTTTAAGTGTGCTTTCAACTTGGAAAGAAACCTAAGTTTATGTTTAAAATTAAGAGCCTGCTTTGGGTTTTCTTAAATCAAGGTAGCCATAAGGACATTCTTCAGTGTTCTAATAACAGGTTTGAGCTCCCAGAGATGAATCAGCAGTGTAGCACTGGTGCTACACAGAATTTCCCCAGCTCTCATTTCAGTGTTTGAAAATAACCAACAAGATCTAGTGATTCTAGAGTTTTCTGAACCTAGATCTTTCCCAAAACTTCCTGATATAAACCAATTACATTCCTGAATTCTCTCTGTCAAATCTAGATCTCCTTTCAGCCTGACTTCACAACCCAAAATACATATTAATCTACTTGGTAGAGAAAATATATGTTTAGATTATTAAGATTTTTTTTTCCTGTGGTTATATTTATTGTCCTGACTTATAACTTCCTTGGCAGGTCTGATTTAACAAGGAAGAAAACATAGCATTGCACATTTCACAGTATGTATATACAGTAGAGTTTGCTTGCAGCTCATTACAAGAAGAGAGTAATCTCTACGTATTCTCTTTCAGCATTTCACCTTTTCTTTTCAGTGTAATGCCTACCATATCCAACAGGAAGAAAAGGACAATAAAAAGTAGATCTGCAGGAGTGTTGCAAAATTTGCAGCTAAAATTTTCAACTATGATAATGCATGTCATTTAACTAAATTGCAAGAAAATCTGTAACATTGTATCCAGAGTCTGCATTTGGACTCTGCATTAAAACAAAACAAAACTTGTTATAATTTAGTCAGCAAAAGCATTCATTGGGTGTCCCAGTGCCTGATTAGTAGTGAGTGGGTCTGGTGAGCTATTGCAGTTGGGCTTGTTGCCATTCCAGCATGTGCAGTTTGAGAGTTTTTGCTTTGTTTTGGTTTTTGCAGCTGTATACTCTTCTCCTGCTGAACTTCAAAAATCTTGAAGTGGTGCCAATCAGTTACAGCTGAATTGCCTTTTCTGCAGTAAAAGAAAAAAAAAGAAAAAAAAACTGATCAGCATGCAATTTATTATTAGAATAGACCCTTCTAAATTTTTACTCACATCACAGCAGACAACCTTATCAATTTTTGTATAAAAAACTACTTAGCATAAGTAAAAGGAACAGCAGATTAGCTGGTTTTAAGTTCATATCCTATTTTAGCTGGACTCTACTGGGAAGTGGACCTCCAGGATAGCCATATCCAGTGCCTTTACTTGCACTTTGGGAACTCTTTCTCTCCCACTCCCTGTACAAAGCTTGTAAAACAAATTTATTCTCAGTGGCTTAGGTACCTCAGTTAAATTAGAGAACTACAAAACATCCGTTAAGCAGGGGTGGGTGAATTTCCTTTAAAATTAAAAGGAAAAATGAGGCACCCACTTGTGTATTGCTGAAAGACAGTGGGGAATCACATGTCTAATGTTTGGTTTTGGCTTTGAAATTCCTCCCTAGGGCTCTGATTTTATAGTCACTTTCTCATCTGCTTAATTCCTGTGAAAAGTCTTTTGAAAGCAAAGGGTGGAACTGACTGCAGGATGTTAGTAAATCCAGTCACATGATTGCCCTGGGAAGACACACGTGTTCATATGACGGGTCAAAAAACACGTTTTTTTTTTCCTTAGAGTACACCAGTGAGAAGATTAGGTAAATTTATTTCTACACTGTAGCTGTACGTTTACACCAGGATTTCAGCCAAGGATCTCCAGATCCTAGGTCTATTAATTTAGGAATTGTTTTGAATAAGACTTAATATAAAAAAAAAAAAAAAAACAAACAAAAAAGTGCCACCCAGAAAATTAAACAAAAACAAAAACAAAAAAACACCACAAGCATAAAAGTGTTTATTGCTTTGGGAGCTTCCAAATTTCATCTCTGAGGTCCTAAGGGATGCCCAGCATTCAGGATATGGTAACCACTTGCCACTTTGGGAATGATCTCCAAGAGGCTAAGGATTTGCAAACACTACAGCTACAGTTCAGAGGAGAACATACCCTGAGGGAGCTTGGGAGGACCCAGATCTCTGCTAACTGCTTGTAAGCCCTTTCTTCTTGCTGCAGTACTGAGTTATTGGTGCAATTCTAATGAACTCCACAAGGATTGCTAACTATGTATTCTAATTATTTATTTAATCAATTAACAAAGGAAGCAACTTGACTGAGTAAATACAAACATCTTCATGATTGCTCAGACAAGTTGCAGAATAAGAGAAAAAACTATGCGAGTCTAAGGCTGTTTTAAAAGAAATACAACTAAAATCACATGACTCATGAGAAAAATGAAGTTCAAGCCTCCCTTGGGATAGGAATTTTGTGTAGTTATTTTTAAAGCAATGATAGGAGCAGTGTTAAGCAACAGGGTCTTAGGATCATCAGTCACGTCCTCATGGCGCTCTCATTTCATTCACTGTAACTATGCCTTTATCACATGCCAGCTTTGTGCTCATTGTGGGTTGAAACACTAAACCCTGCACTGAAGTATCTCTGTTTTATAATAAATCCAAGGCTATGGAAAGCAGTCTGATAATCAAAGTGAAGACTGCTTCAGCATCAATATGATGAGGAGGATATATCTAGCACAGTTATTATAAAGTGTGCTTGTAAAAATTATCAGGACAGCATTAATTTGATAGGATAAGTACCTTTGAGTAAATTTAGTCTGCGATCCTGCACAAATTGCCAGTTATGGATTGTCCAGAGGTGCAGACAAAAAAGCAAGAGCTTTCTGCTCATGCACATATAGAAGAAACTATTCTTAATCTGATGCCCTTTTATCCAGAGAGGATAGCACACACAAGCTAAAAATGAGAGCAAATGCTTCAGTGTTACGTTTCAAGAAAAATCATCTGCCAGTCCAACTGTGTCTGTTTGGCTCCATGTCGCTGCAACATGGGAAGCAGACACAGGAATGCATTTAAAGCACACACACTTATCCAACACCTTTGTTGGATGCAACCCAGCTACAGCTTTGGTCAAAGCATTCACACTGTGATTAGAAAGGTCTCAGTTTTGGATGTGTCCTATTTGAGCCTGATCTATCGAGACTAGAAAGGGACGAAAAGAGGCTGAAGCCCTTGCTAAAGTACCAGAGAGTTTACGATCCAGCCTCTCAGAAAGCTCAGGCTGAGACAAGGCCATAGTTCATGTTACATAAAGACAGTCCAGGTGATGGACAAGCAAACACTGAGAGGATTAAGACCTGCACTTAATTGGCAGTGAAAGCATAATTTAACTCTTGGATAACAAAACACGCCAGGCTTTATAGGCATGAGGACTCTTGACTTTCAACTTTCCAGTCATTTTTGAGTTACGCAATGACTCAGAAAAAACAACAACAAAACTTATTGAAATTATGCTATAGATAATACAGTTACAACTATGCAAACAAGAATGAAGGTTTTCAGTCAAACTTAAGGTCTAATGACACCAGATCCCCTAGGAACAATGACTTCCAGTGTTTAATTCTGTTTCCACAGAATCACAGAATCACAGAATGTTAGGGATTGGAAGGGACCTCAAAAGATCATCTAGTCCAATCCCTCTGCCGGAGTGAGGGGATTGGATTTTGTGTGAGCAAGTCTTCCCTGGTGTTTGTTCTAAAGTTGAGCATGATTATTTTATTTATCTTTTAGTCCTTTTGTTATGAGAAACCCATGTACCAAAGCCTGCTCTCAGATTTCTTGAACTCAGCAAGAGTCGATAGCATGATTCACCCCTTCTATGTCTACCCAGCTTACGTTACCACTGTACCAAACGTGCACTGTCAAACTGCATGTCAACATCCTGTTGACTGATTTAGAGTATAAGCAGATGATGTGATTTTCAGTGGTATCAGGTATTAGATTGGAGAGGAGGCAGGATTCAGTGGCTCTAAGGCATCCTGTCTAATCTTTGGACATGATAACATTATAGATAGTCACAAAGAATATGTAACACTTTGTCCACTTATACTTTGACCTTATCTGTTTTCCCTCCATGGTGTCATTAAATGAACTACATTTCATGGAAAGCCAAGAACAGGGCTGAAGAGAAGATGTTGAGTCTCCTCATATTTCCATTTCACAGAGTGATGGCATATTTTGGGAAGTATTTGTATTGTAGTGACACTGGAGGTTCCCCTGAGAACACAGATACTTTAGACACAAATGGAAAAGAACTTTCCCAAATAAACTAACAGCCTAGGTGGTGATGCCCTAAACACAAACAGGCACACTACATACTTTAACAGCAAACAGTTGTGATATAGGTCAAAGCAGTGGACACGCTGTGTTCCAGGGGCAGGAATATATCCCAAAGGTTCAAGTAGAAGTCAGAGTGGTGATAAAAATGAAGACATATGCCTGAGATACAAAATAAGAAGGAGAGCTGATCTCTTATCTCCAGAGTAAATACTTCGCTTTTGGCCTTATGCGAGGGTCAATAACTTGTTCAGTAGCAATTACTGTTACGACTACAGACAAAATTCCTCCTCTGTGCCCCAAGGTTTTCACAAGCTAGTTGCACTTACAGTCACTGGCAGCAAAGGCACCACATAAAATGTGAGTTATACTAGCATCATAGTCCATCCCGGGTAATAAATCTACTTTGATCCCTTTTGCATTGTCACAAAGGTTTTGTTCTCAATGAAATTCTCCAGAGAGGAGTTGGCCCACTTGGGGGATGGGTAGTCTTTGGCCAGTAATCCCCACTCTCTTAGCACAAAAATAAATGGGACACAGGAAGGAAACAAGAGGACTGAAGTCAGGGGGGAGACCCTCTTGCACAAGGTAACAAACAAATAGGGTATTATCCCTTCCAGAGATAGAGAGGAAGGTTATTGGTAGAAAATAGTTTTTCACAGAGCCAAATATGTTCCTGAAGCATCTTTCTTACGAAGTATCCCTCCTTCAGGATTTTGCCTAGCTTCTGCTCCACCATAGCTGTATCTCTCCTTGACATGCAGAAAGTATTCAAAGTTTGGGATCCATTCCATCCACACATAGCTCACCTAGCTTACCATCCTGGCATGTTTAAGATACCCTGAAGTGTGTAACCAGCAGAGGAGAGAAGAAAGCCAACACCATCTCTCATGCAAGCTGACCAGGTGACATTAGTACATGGCCTGGTAAGACACACCGCTGGCTCATGCAAATGTGTCCATCAGTACCATAGGCTGAACAATGAACGGTATTACTGAGAGCTTTCCATTCAGCATCTTTCAATCTTGTCACTGTTTTTACAGGCTGAGATTAAAGATTTTGCATTATGTTTTGTCATGAAAATCCAGAGAAGACAGGTATTTCTAGTCTGATGTCTTATTGTTGTCAGGCATAACTTCCTGAAGAGACATTTCTTCCTTTGGCTTGTTTATTTATTTTCCTTCGAGTGCAGCCTTAACCCGCCCTTGCTGTTGGGAACAACAGCTGTAGCACACAGCATTAGCTTGCCAGGCCTGAGTGTGAAATATCATTTATCCTGGAGCAAGATGGTATCAAAGAGAACAATCATGTGGGCCTGACTATGGATTCATCACATAGCCGTGCTTCAGAGGAGGAGCACTATCAGAGGCAATAGAGGTCCCAGTTCTGAGCTGACATTCTTGGACCTGAAAGGACTGTCATATCTGAAAGCACTACTGAGACAAAAAGGGATCTTTGGTTTCCTTGCTCTGAGTTTTCAAAGACTGGAGATAAAAGGTATACATCAAGGCAGGAAACGGGTACTTTTTCTGTATAACCTACAGAACCTATTAACCATAGGAACATGGTGGCCCCAGAAGATTAAGTAATTGGCTGTTGAAGGCCACATGGCTGACACACACTTCCCAGCATACCTGCACGATCTCACAGATCCGGTGGATCCTGTATGAACCCTACAGCCCTCAGGTAAAAAATTCTTTCAGCTACCCTTATGTTATCTTCACCCTTTCACCTTTTTGAGGGTCTTTTTTTTACCAACCATTGTATTTAAAGTTTAGGAGAGAGTTCAGGCAATCTGGAAATTAGCAACTAATTTTCCCTACCACCAGCCCACTCCTATTTTTCCTCTGGATTCCTTTGGTGCCTCCTGTCCCCTCGGGGCAGTCAACGAGGGTCGGGGCAGGCAACGAGCACTGTGCTGCTCTTTGTTTTGCAACCGGGTCTCAGACTCCTCTGGAAGCGTGCTGAGCTGCATGGAGCTGTCATCCTCACTTCCCTTTTCAACCTCACATATTTCCCATTAATGAGTGGGAAAGGTCAAGGAGGGTCTCTATAATGACTTGCTTGAGGACATGAAACAGCCGTGGGAAATGTGTCCCAGGCTTTCTTATTTCCTGGCAATCCCAGTCTTTTCAATAAGCAAAGGAAGTCCTAAGAAAATTGAAGATATCAAGGTGCTAAAGGGAATTTCCCCAAGTGGGCTTGGTTCTCCTGGAATCCTCTTTTGTAACCTTGGGTATAACTCTCCCAGTGATTTTGGTGGTAGGACAGTAGCCTTAATAAGAACAAATAAGTCAGATGCAGGGAGTGTTGCATAGATGCAAAGAGGTTAAGCATCAGGAGATCACCAGGATCAGTTTAGAGCAGTCCACTTGCAGGTGTGTATGCCATTTTGAGTAGTCTGCCACAAAACTCCTGTGAAGTATCTAGACCACTGGCACTAACATAACGAAGGCATCAGTACCTTCCATCCTTCAACTCAGCTTTAATGGCTGAGAGGTCTTTTCTCGACAGCAGTTCTGAAATTCTCAGAGATGAGGATGATGAAAAATTTAAATGTAATAACTTTTCATGACAATAATTCTCATGCCCCAGGGCAGAAAGCCCAAATTTTACCCATGCACACTGTGCTTCAAATATAGAAGAATAGATAGATACTATGCCTATTAGTATTTTCATAAAGAAGTTATCTGGTGTGAATCAATGTTACACTATACAGTTGAAGCCAGTGGAGCAACGTCAGGAGTTTTTGCTATTATTTTTCCCTCTTTGTTTTGTGCCTTGCTTTGCTCTGTCTATCACTAAATGTTCCAGGGCTCTCTACCATGAGCCAAGAGCATGGAAAAAGCTGACCGAAGCTGTTTACTGTATCCATGCTCACAAACAAGCTGTTACTTGTCATTGGCATGTAAAGAAGTCACTGTTTTTTCCATACTATAGCTGTTAAATAAATAGTGTGAACCAAGTTCACAGAATTGATTTCTTGTAGGAGGCCACTGAGATAATTTCACAGAAATATCCTGCATCAGTTTTGCAAAACAGGATGAGTCTCAGCCTGAATTTCATGACTCTGTTTTTTTCCACTTCCATTCCAATGGTTACTGTGTTTTTGCTGTCACAGGCAGGCAGTTAATTCATCGTGACTCACAAAGACCAGGGAAATGAAAACTTTGTCCACTATTCTTAGTGTTGAAGATGTACGTGTTATAAACTACTTGGATTTTGGTGTGACCTAGAAGTCCTAGCCCATGTAAACCACAGGCTGATTGTGTATACACACAACAACTACATACTGCTGATTGCAGTATAGCACGCAGATAGCCAAAGAGAGAGCTTTAAATGGTAGCACTATAAATGCTACAACAGCTGGTAGCCTAGTCCAGGCTGAAGAACTTGCTGCAAAGTATGAGCAAATTAACCCACGCAGACCTAGAAATATATCCTATTTATAAACAACATCTGCCTGCTGATTAAAAAAAAAATACCAAGACTGGAAGGAAATCAGTTGTATCATCTTAGCTCTACAAATGACAAACTGGAGCAGAGATTAAGTGCTTTGCCCAAGGTGCCATGAGAAGCCTATGCCAGAGCCAGGACTGGAGACACCTGTGCCTCAGCCTGTGCCGCAGCCACAGATTCCTCCTTGTTCTGAGCACAGTGTAGGTTCATGCCACACGCTGACGTAACTGCTCTGACCCAGTAAAAGTCATTCTCAGTTTTCACCTGTTAAAATGACAGGATCAGTTAAACTGTGAGTGTAAGGATGCTGCTGGGCAATGAAAATCGAAAGCTCTACTTTTTATCTCACCCACTGCTGATAGGCGTTTTCGGAAGGGATTCAGCAGCAAGTTTTTTACTTAAATAATATCAACAGTGAGTGAGTAGGGGTTTGGGAAGCAAATCTAATAGGTGTGTCTAGATTTGGCTAAGAATGAAAAGAGCGTTTTCTTTCCCCTGGTTGCTGGTTAGTAAAAGCAAAGGGGTGGAATACATCCAACTTGCAAAACTCGAATACAGTTACTGCTATCTGCAAATGCGTGCCCCTCCCCGCTCATGTGAGCTACACAGGCAAAAGAGAATGACACATGTGCTGTTTCCTTTTCCAGTTGTAAAAGGGTCAGGAGCCAGGCAAGGAGAGCCCGAACAAGAGGAGCATTTTCCTGGGCTCTTCCAGCTGTTCTGTTCAATCCCGCCGTCGGTTCTGAGCAGGCAAGAGAGACTGTCAACACAAATAAGGCATTTTTCAAAGGCGTAAATTATGAGTAACCAAAACAATACGACAACTCAACCACGTGAGTACCCGTATCCCCCTCCTCCTTACAATATGAGTGGATTTACCAGTCTGCCGCTTAAGGAAAAGATTGTCTAATGCATTTCATGTGAAAAAAAAAAAAAAAAAAAAAAAAAAAAGAACGCCTGAGACTAACCCTGATGAAACTGTTTTCCTTTTTTATTCTTTGTGTTTGTGTGCACGAGTGTGTGTGAAGAGCTGAGACGAGCTATGCAAACGCCAGCTCCTAAACAGGACCTAGCAAAGTTAGTAACGTTTCCGCTTAAACCATGGCTTAGAAAAGTTTCGTTTGAATGTTTTCCCTCCCCCCTCCCTTTCAGGAATGAAAATATAGAGCATTTTGAAACTGTACTGACACTTTTCTAAGATATTAATGGTCCTGCCCAACTTGTGTTTAGAGTCTCAAGCTGTCTGTGTGTAATATGAGACTCAAGCCACAAACTGACAGTCTATATTTAAATCCACAACGCGTTACAGCTCCTGGAAATTTAGAAATGTGGTCTTAAAGACAAGCAAATTAATTTCTCAGCAAGTGAGAGTACAGGAGGGCAAGTCCTCTGCTGGCATAATTCTGCATATTTCAGTAAATCTGAAAAGAGTGAATTTGGCCCAAACACTCAAGCGAGCAAGAGGTTTAGCTGCAGCTTGGTAGCACTCATTTTGGGACAGTACTAAAAACGAAGTGGAGGGGAAGGAGGTGGATTCTGATTTGATAAGCTGTGAAGAGTCAATGCGAAAACTCTTGAGATTTTGGCACTGCAATAGCAACTCCATATCTCTTTTATGGCTTTAGTACAATCTTGCCTGCTTTAAGTTAAGACAGTAGTTTTGTATTATTTTTAATAAACTTCAGATAACAGAATTGTTTATCATGCTGTGGTATCAGTAATGAATACAGCCAGCATTGCTGGGAGCTGCCTGTGATTCAGGCTTTCATCCAGAGATTGCTGTAAGAGTATTTGGTCTGTAGGATGTTGACACTGACAATGTTTCTCAAGCTCTGAATGAGGCAGGCTGATCCAGCATGACACAGCGAGCAGCATTTCTAGAATCCTAAACAGCAATTTCTATTTACCTTTGTGTCCCTTTTCAAGTTCTAACCAACAAGAAATATTAGATGCTAGCTTTATAGTACATTTTATTCTATTTTATTCAGGAGTTTTGATTTTTATAGCTTGTTTTCTATTGTTTCCATTACAACTTATTTTCTATGATTGATATGAAAGAAACATGTAGGCTAATTCAAGATTCTGAGTGCTTGGGTTTGGAAAAGCTTAAGTAAATTACTGCCATTGGTGTTCTCCAAGTGTGTGCAGGAGGGTGGTCGTGACTCACTGACGTGCATTTTGCATTTGTGCAATACCTACAAGGGTACAGACCTGGTCTTGTACCTTTAGTGACAGGCTTGGTCAGGTGACAAGTCCAGGACAAGCTTTACAGTCCTGAATACATTATGAATCACTTCTCTGACAGACCCAGGCTGTCAAAAGATCCCACAGAAGGCTCCAGGGTAGATCTGGATGAGGAATTAATACTCCATAGGGCCTTTTGTCTGTTTATAATGGAAACAGGCTGATGCATCAGGTTCTCCTGTTTTTTTCCAAAATCTAGGCGCGAGTTCTCAGCTTGCATCATTTTAAGATCATATGATTGCCAGTGAAAATAAATGGCTTGCAATCCAGCTAGAAGAAGTATTATGACTGAAAAATAGTGACTATCTATTGTTTATTTGCCCTTGTAATTTCCCTTACTTATTCAAACAGAATGCTACTGTATTTTGTTTCAGTCTGCCTCTCTTTGTTTTTTGTTTGTTTGCGTTTGTTTTTTTTTAATGACATGGATCAAATTTACATAACAAAATTAAATTAGAGGGAAGTTTGATAGTACTATAATCCTGTATAATGCAAATATGGTGCATTTTTAAAATAATGATTGAGGTTTTCAGGGTAGGTCTTATTTCTTCGTAAAATTCCAGGAATTTTTGCAAGAAACAAGATATTGAAAGATCAGTGTATTGAAAGGCACTGCACAGCATGGACAGTGGATGTTTGCCAGAGAGACAGAGTAATTGGCAAAACAAATTTGCTTCATAACTATAGTGAAAATCTCTGAAATGGGTGTGAAAATGCATAAAGAATCAGCAAAAACCTTTGACTATACTGAACATATTAATTCTTTGCTAAGTACCTGCAGGTGAAACCACAGAGCAGCTGCCTACTGATGTAAACTGAACAACCTTAAGTAATCTAATTACTCATGTTCTTTGCTTATCTCCTTGTATTCACTTGCAGCTGATAAGGAATTTTTATTCATTTCATAAATACAGTATTATCCTGGCAATCCAGGTAGGAGCAGACTACCATTTCAGATTCAAAATATTAAATTCTGTGAACCCTACAAATGTATTCTGCCTCTATATGGGGATGCCACACAGTCTAACCTCAAGCACTTCCCATGCCTGGCTCAGATATCCCATTGCTCTGAGTGGGTTCTCTCTGTACTCAATGGCAGACAAGCAAGTAATTCAGCCTGCTGATGTTAGGTGGTGTGTGTATATTTACTCCATCAAGTTAATGGCCATTTGTCTGTAGCTGGATCAAAATGGAATACCTAAATATAGAAGTCTGCTACCAAATCCAAAAATGGAGTTGGGCTTCAATTTTGTTGGCTGGGATTCAATACAATATTGTGTTGTGAATGTATCTCCAGGTTTTTTTTCTTCTTTTTCTTGTGACGTAAAGGTGATCTAGCCTGATAGCAGGAATGTAGACTTCCCAATTTTTAAATGTGTCTTTTTCAAATGTGTTATTACAAGAAGACGATGCATTTTCTTCCTCCCACCTCTGCTCAAATGTACAGGCAGTAGCTGCCTCACTTATTACAAAATCTAAGGAATTCCAAAGTTTTGGCAACCTCTGTTCAGACTGCAGCTTTTGCCCTATTGCTTTTAGGCTGCAATGACCCAGTTTCAACATAATGTACAGGTCAAATGAGGTGAAGGACTTACACAAACATCCTTGGGTCAAAGAGTCAATCTGAGGAAGCAGTGATCTGTCTTTGGGGGTTAGAGGTGTTCATCTCCTTGGAGAAGGTGTTCTGCACCTTACAGGATTTAATCTGTACTCAGCATGCTGGGAATGTTTTATTGGGGACCTCTTATACTCCAAATGCCAGAATTAGTGGTTAAGGACAGCAGCTTGTGGAGGGAGGCTTCTCTTCTTCATAATCTACTAGCAGATAACATCTTACTTCTGAGTGGGTAGGGAAGCAATGCAGTCTCTGCTGTGTAGAAGAACTGGCCCAAAAGGAAATCAGGAGGCAAGAATGGACCTCAGGCCATGGCTCAGCTGCAGAGAGGGGAAGAGGGTCAAGAACAGTGTGAAGCCCAGCAAGCCTTATGAGCTGCATGCTTTCCTTCTGCATGGCCAGCTGTAGTTCAGCAATAGCCCAGGTGCAAGCCCTGCCCTACTTAGGAGGAGCAGACTCTGGTGCTAACTCTGTCCTGTGAGCAGGAGACCTTAGGTCCATCATGCTTAGCATCTCCACCTGCAACAGCTTGAGCTTCTGGCAAAAAGAGTCAAGTATGTGTGGGCTACCTCCTCCAGAGAGGCTGAGATCTTGACAAAAGCTGCACCTGATAAAGGCAAAGTGAGTTATAGCTGTGCACAGCGAGTCTGGTTCTGAGAACAGTCTTGACCTATCTTTAACTCATTCTGAGATATATTTTGGGGCTACAAACTGTTCCTTTAAATGTTCCTGTAGCAATACCACTACCTTTCACACAAGGCCTGTGAAAAGCTGCAAGTGATCCCCATAGACTTTTAACCATGTTGTTCACTGCCTTGGCAACAGGTTTGATTTCATTGCCATTAATCAACAGAAGCACTTGTCTGTGGCAGTGACTAATAAGCAAAAATAGAGACTATCGATTATGAAAATTTTGGTCTTAACTGGTAAACCTGTGAGCATTTATAAACAAGGAAACCCATAGATTATAACCTCTCACTTTTAGCACAGAAGTCTCAAAATATATCCCACAAGCATTTATGTAAATTGCATGTCTCTGCTTGTATATTTGTCTCCCACCACTGTGCATGTGAGTTGGAAAATTTGCCTTGATACCCCAGAGCTCTCCCTGACATCCTCATTGCCTGAGATGTTGATATGAATGTCTGCAAACTGAAAGGCTCAGAATGCACCTGAAATTTCAATAATTAAGAGCAGAAATGTTGGCAAACTGCTGTGCTGGAGGGAATAGGAGGGATGTCCACCCACATAGGAGTCTGCTTTTTGAAAGTACACAGTTCTCAGCATTTCTGGGCACTGCTTTTCACACACACACACAAAAGACAATTATTTACTCAGTAGAGGTTAAAGATTTAAAGATTCAGGTCGTGGCTGACTACATACTTAAGCATATTATAATAGTATTACAGAATTGTGCAGTGTCTGCATCCCATTGCTGATACTGCTGCACCTTTCTTTCTAGGGTCTTGTAGAACATACCCCATACCCATGGCTGTTCAAATGACTGAGTCCAATCAGCAAAGCCTTTTGTGAAACAGGCTTTTAGGACCGCATTCTGTAATGAAAGTCTGTTTGTGTGTCTGCTCTGTGGTGTGCCTGTCTCTATTGTTGGGAAGGGATTAGTATTCCTATAGCATAGAGAAATTTAAGCCAACAGAGGAATGTGATTGTGCTAGGTGCTGTACAAAAGGCTGGTAGAGAGGACAGATTACAGGTAGGAGAGAAATGACTGCTTTCCAGAGGCACTGCTGGAGAGGCAGCTTTTGGCTATGGGAAAGAATTTATAGCAACCAGGAGGCGGGAATTAGTATTGATTCCAGTAGATCCACTGGGGCAACATCTCTTTGCTTCACACCCTCTAATTTTGTAATACATACTTAGGAAAAAACATAGAAGTCAGTTGCAATTGGCCGATTTGTTTCCCATAGAAAGATCAGAAACCTTTTAAACATGGTGTTTGACACTAGGAAGATCCTTATTTACTTTTTTTCTTTTTGCTTTACATCCAAGTTGTGATAGGAAATGTATGAAAAACTGGGAGACACTCAGGTGCTGCAGTGACAAGAATACATGAACACCCTAGTTGGGCAAGTATTTGGACAGCAGGCAGACTGTGTTTTACTTATTTTTGAAATACTTAAGTTCTTAATTCAAATGAATTTGGCAGTGTTTCCCCAGTAATGAGTTGATGAAAAATTCACCAGCTGCTAAACACTCTGAAAAACTACATGGCGAATAAAGAAAAGCGGCATTTGGAGAAATCAGGTTTGGTTTGCCAACAATTTATGAATACAAATGGAGAAAAGGACTGCTTTCTCTGAATAATTTATTTGTAACCCATAACTCAACTGCATCAAGTAATGATACTGCAACGTTATAATAACAGGCACGCAACTCATAATTTGTAGCCAAAATAAGACATGTACTCCATTTCTCCAAGAGTCAGCATGATCTAATTGACACCAGATTCCTGTCTCTCCAATGTTAGCATGGAAATCAAATGCATTGGTGCTCCCTTATTGCAGATGTACCTTGCACATGAAGTTTCACCAATAAAACATCTGGCTAAGTTATGTTTCTATTAATTAATCTGCTCATCTGCAAAGTAGGCCAGTTTCTCCTATCTTCTTCTCTTCTGACATACGTTTCACCACACGGTTCTTCCTGATAAAGCAGAAAACTTCACTTAAAATCTCAATGGGTTAAACTTATTCTGCTGCACTGAAGTTTTAAAGTGATTTTTTTCCTTTCCCTCTCCCTCTCTCTTTCATCTCAGAAAAAGAAAAAGAATTCAGTTATTTCATGAGGGCCTACCTCTTTCTTGCTCAGATAAGCCCTGAAATGGAGTTAAGCTTTTTATCAGTAAGTTGCAGGGGGGCTTTCGAACACACCCTGAGACAGCTCCATGTTATCGTGAGTGATAAATGCCTGTTTTACTGGGGAATGCATGTATAAAATGTCTACTTTCATGAGACAGTCCACATTGTGAAAAGCATGTGTGACAAGGTCACAGCAATGTAGAATCAGACATTGAGTTTTTACATATGCATAGGTGTTTAGATTCACAAACAGAGACTATTTTAGTAACATCAAACCCAGAAAATGGATTTGAATTCTTTATATATGTACATATACACACAAGGTATGTGTATATATAATATATTGTATATATGTATACACAGGCATACATATACATACACACACAGCCTTTTTCACAATCTATGTGGCTTTTCACTAATCAGACTTCTGGATACGGAGAGTTTTAATTCCCTGACAATATCTCTGTTCAGACACCTTTACCCATAAGCTCATGTTTCCCTTTTTATATGATAGATGCCTCTAAAAGTAGCAGAAAAAATTACTAGATTTTTGAAGGCTTCATAGAGACATAAACTCAGTGACAAGAAAGAAAGTGAGAGGAAGATTTGAGCTATATATAAGGAGCTGGGAAATATATAACAGATAAGTGCTCGTTCAGCAATACGGGAGAGACACACAGGTCCCAGTTGTTATATGACATTTCCTTCCTTCTTTCAAGGACCTTCCACAGTCTTGGCAGTGGGAAGGAAGAAAAGCACAGGCAAGGAAGACATAAATCTTCCCTTGTCACCTTCTGGGTTAAGGCCTTGTTTCCTTTGGGAGTCACCCCCTCTTCCATCTCCCTCCCTCTTCTCCATTAGTTTCTGTTTACTGCCTCATCTTCACAGTTCGCTATGAAACAGCACATTTCCGCACTCCAGATCTTTCTTGTCATCACACAGGAATTTTTATTCACAACTTGGGACAGACTTTTTACATCCTGGATCCCATGACTGGGAGAGTTTACTATTGTGTGTCTCCCTTGAATTTCCATAGTTGCGTCAGTGGAATCTGATTTTTGGAGCCTGATACATACAAATCCAGTTTTTTTCTCATGGAACTCATCAGGATTATTTTTACTTTGAAGAAGTCTGTACTACCAGTTATTAATGGCAATTAACCCTCGGTGGAAAATGGGGGTGTACACAGGATTAGGCTGCATCTCTGCAGAAAACCCTGCAGAGCAGACCAGGAAACAAAACTGCCATTGAGAGCCATTCTTCCGCTCTAGCTTCCCCTTTGCTTTGGGAAAAGAGGAAGTCATGGTTGTCTTGCTCTTTTTCAAAAACACTCAGTGTGCTCTGCACACCCAGCTGCTTTCCCTATTACTCTTCCTATCCCTGCTCCAGTCATGAAGAAGGTGAATAGTTTCAGCTAACATCAGTGTGGCCAAGAAGAATAACACCAGGTCAGGGAGGTGAAGGGTGCTTTATAGCTCCTTCTTGTGCAGGCTGTGTCTGCCTAATGGAAAGGGACCTATTCTAAATAAAAATCACCAAATAATTTTTTGCCACTTCAGTGTTCATGATAAGGGGCACTGACCACATGCATCTTCCCAACTTACCTCATCAAGTTGCTTATTCTGAACAGAGATCTAGGCCTCCTGAAGCATAAAGATAACATGCAAAAAACAACCTTAGGTATGACATCAATTGGCAAAACATATCAAGTTGGAAGGATTTTAGGGTTTTCTCCTTGAAAATATTTTTCTGCTAAACATATTCATTTGTATTCTCTGAGATAGTCTATAGACTGTGGAGATCAAAGCAAACTGGAAATCCAGCAGAGTTTTCAAGTACATTAAAGGTAGCGTGTTTTGAAGCCACATGCCTGAACATTTAAGCACCATGGAAGAAATGAAGTAGCAGGTGTAAACATGTAAATCATGTAAACATGATCGTTCTAATCTTCATACTTTCAACTTGTCAAAGACACAATGTTTGGCAAAGACTAAAAATAGGGGATGCTGCATGCACACACATACACACAAGAGAGAGCACAAAACCCAAGGACACCAGACAGTTTGGATTTTCTCTTTCAGCCACATTTGGGATCTTGTAGGTCATTTACAGCAATAAGGATGTGAATTTACCAGACTTAAATGGAACCTGAAAAATCTGGGCCTGGAGTGAGTGCTTTTTGGGAGGTTTAAACACAGAAATGTAGTTCTCTGTTGGACATTTTTTTACCAAGTTAAAGAGTATAAAATGCCATCCACTACAGACTAGTGGCATTTTGTATATGTCTGTGTATTTTGAACAGAGATAACAAGTCTTTAATGTTCTTTACTTAGCAATTGAGACATTGTGAAAATTTTTTCAGGTGTTTTCAGAGAGTGTAAGACAAAATAAGACTATATTTCTTTATCTTACCCCTAAAGCAATGAGAACATAATAACAAGAGGTGTCCACCAGATCTACCCCCTTTCCAACTAACGATTCATGCTTTCTGATCAGCTCTAGTTGCAAACACACAGCTTCCTCACCTGAGGTCCTGGCATGTAAACAAATAGCTGACCATTTCTGTCTCCTTCACATTTCTGCTGAGCTTCTCAGGAAATGCCTTACTTCCTGCAAGTTATCATTGTGTTGCCAAAGTCAGTGGTGTTGAGATACTTGTACCCTGGAATTTGAGATTGCCTGTATTGATTTCATTGGACTTTGGATCAGAATTTACTGATTTCAGATCTTCACTTTTTAATATTACTCTCCTTCAAATGCCTTGATTTAGCTCACATCAGCCTTGTCTACTATCACCGCAGATTTTAATGAAGGCAAAGTTATTTATCAGTGGGAACTGGAGCTCTGGTAGCAACCTCCAATGAAAGCAAAGGGTAGTGGGGAGCAAATAAGCTGATCCTGTATGCTGTCAAAGAAGAAAACTTCCTGCTGATTCAAATTCTTGCACATTAAAAAAAAGCTGTCAATGGCTCCTGAGCTCATTCTCATTTTGGATTAATGATCCATAAGGGACTCCTTTTACCACTCCTTTTACCTCCCGCTTTTGGCAGGCAGGAATGCAACTGGGGAGATAAATGCTTTTGCATCTCTCTGAACTTTGTTTTGCTCCTCAGTAAAAGATTTCCACTTCTGGAATCCATTAAAATCTGCGTATCTCAGACAAAGACTCTTCTTCCCCCTCCCATGTTCTGTGTGAGATGCTTAATTGCTGCATCCTGGGGACATAACCAGTTGTGAGCTGGAAACAAGAACATGAGCCAAGCCCTTCTCCTCTGGGTTACCTCCACTGATTTCCTTTGCTTGCGATGAATAAAACCTTTCATTTCAACAGCATCTGACTTATGTCAGAAGGTTCATGATTCAATTTAGAAACAATGGGATGGCAGAGATGGATGAAACTGTTTTAAAAGTGTCATTGCTAAATAAATAAGGATTAGCTTTAAACACAGGGGGAGAAAGCATGAGGAGGTACGGCTGCATGGCATTTTTTTAAGATAAAATGTAGCCTGGACTCTTCCCCCCCTACTCATCTTCATGACTTACATTTCCTTTAAGGAAAAGGTCATGCCTTCTCTCCAGGGCTGCTACAAGCCTTCCACATGCAGGAAGCATATCCTGTGTCCTGTTTTCTCCAGAGGCCAGTAGCAGAGCAGATGGGAGTACAACTCCCACGTTGCTGCTTCCAGTGTGCTGTTTTTAAGTGACATGAGTCCCAAACTGCTGCCTGAATCTCCCTCACTTTCAAGTGTGGTGCAGCCCAGCCCCAGGACCTTGCAGAGGCTGGCAACTGCTGGAGGGGGAAATGCAAGCTACTCCCTTTAGAGGTCTGGATGCCTGTTTTTGTCAGATATAAAATTGCAGCAGTCATTGGGGGGTGGGAGGGAGAACATATGTCCTGTAATTAAAGATTGTGTCTGTGATTCATTCTGGAAGAGAGGCATGTATTTTCCTCATAGAATGAGGAAAATAAGCTTGGGAACTGGAACATCTAGCACATGCTATTTTCCACCACAGTGATTTCCTTCACAGCTCACACCTGAGAAGAGGCTCTCAAGCCCTAAAGGATCAAGCACCCCAGGTTGTGCGCTGCTGCCTGCAGCACACAGCAAGGTCCAGGACCTGTGGGTGGCTGAAGGAAGTCTGTCAAGGAGATACTGATAAATGTGAGTGTCCAGCTCAGCAATTGATTTTGTTTGCCACTATTCAGCACTTTAAAGTAACAACTTGCTGTCCGTGGTCATGAGCATCTATATCCCCTCCATGGAACATAATCCTGGGTGAGGGGAGATGAAGCAAGAAATGCAAATCCAGTCCCTTGCCAAGTGCAAAGCCATGGCACACCAGCTGTGGCCACAGGCTGTATCATCTCTCCAGATTCCCAGGGCACATATGTCTGTTTTTCCCATTCCCCACCCTTGGTGGGATATATCCAATCCATCTTCTAGCTAATGGGATTTGGTACTAGTTTTTCCCATCCTTTGTTTCACTTCCATTACACAATGAAGCGATGTTGTGGCGTTACCAGAGCTGCCTGTGTTTTTTCCTTGACCATCACCATCTGGCTGTTAGGTTACGCGAGTGTGAAGAAAAAGAGATTTTCTTTCCCAGGGACACTGCCACCTCTTCTCATCTGCTACAGTATCCATGACAAGTGATTGACAATGTACCTTTGATTCTGATGATGCTGGGTGTTCTCCTCTACCCAGGACTTTAATGCTTTTTCAGCTGTGCCCATGAAGTGCTGTAGTGAGCATGGAGTTGATGGTCCATCATTCCTGTTAGAGCCAGTAGCAGATGCCTAATGGAGAGTTAAAGCACAGGTCAAACATCTAGGGATCTGAGGCATGGGAAATTCTTGAACCAGTCAGTATTTCAGCTTTTAAAGGGTTGCCTTGGGGTATGAAAGCTTTTGCATTTACCAGAGTTTCTCATACGAAATACTTTAACCTCCTGCTCACATCCAGACTTACCGCTTGGCAGGACTGAGCCTTACCTCCCCCTCTTCCCTCTTCTTGAATGAGCTCTTTTAACTTGTAGTTGAAATAATTCAGCTTTGGGAGCTCAGCATTACTGAAAGGCACAGCTTTCTGAAGGGTACGACTCATGTCAGGGAGCAAGACACTCCTCTGCCTTTCTCCCCCAGGTAACCACAGTGCCTCCAGCAGCCATGCAGAAATGCATGTGGCTATGACCTTATCTTGTTGTCCCCTCTCACAGCACTTGTGCATCAGGAGCTGGCCCCAGCAACAACAAAGGCTGTTGCCTGACTATCCATGCAACGCAGCACAGCACAAAGCTGCTGTCATGCCTGACCCCTGTCTGGGAACGCAAACGGGATTGGGAAAGTCTTTGCCACTCCCTCTTTCCTCTTCATTCAGCTGAGCTCCTGTTTGTCAGACAAAAATGTTCAGTGGAAGGCTTCAAGGAGTATGAGCAGCCAGACTGCTGTTTGTATCCCTTCTTTATAAAGCATGTGCGTATCCTAGGGAACACTTCTTGCTGGCCATCTCCTAAAGGGAGTCCCAAGAGCAAAGAAGCCGGAAAGACAAGCCTTAGAGCTTCTGCCTGCATATTTAACTCTGGTGTGGCAGCAGGGGCACAGGGAAATGCTTCAATATCTCATGAAAATAGCTTAGTGAATACAGAAACACAGGCATTCAGGTCTTGTAGAAGAAGGAATTGAATTTGGCAGAGAGGCCCTGTAAAATGTGGGCTGTTTTATCCACTTCTTTCACTTTTCTATTCCACCTAGGCAGGCAGAACCAAAAAATGCAAAAAGGATGTGGGCTTCGCTCCTCTCTGACTGGTAACAGATACATACTTGTGTCCAAGCCTTGCCCTGACATGAAATACAGCACAGCTCCCCCTGAAATAAACTGCAGCTCGCACATATCTCAGGGTGGAACTTGGCTCTTAAACAAAATTTAATGGGAGTCTGCTCTGGCTGAACTCTACTTATGACTTCATATTTTCCAGGGCTGCGCTAGTGTTGTTGGTTTGTTCTTTTATTTTTTTTTCTTCATTCTATTCATACTCATAGGTGTTTCAGTGGGATAACTTGACCTCTTAATACTGTTCCAAAGCAGACTTCTCTGGAGGAAATGGTAAATAGTTTGGGTATGTTAAGAAAGGGCTTTGGGAAATTTGCAGGCTCTCTCATGACTACTTGAGAAAGCAGATTTTTACAGCCTGTTAGACAGGATCAACTAGCAAATTAAATTGGGAATCCGGAAAACAGAGAGGATGGACAGAGGCTATGTATGATGACCTTGACGATGAATTCTTCATTTTATCATTTTTCTAATATGCCTAAAACAGATTTTTTAAAAGCTTCCACCACGGTCCAGCTGAGCAGTTGGAATGTGTGGGAGATCTCTTACCAGCTGGTGCCCTGCTTTGATGCCAGTGTAAACGGGATCGCAGTGACTGCTGCTGCTGCTGTGCTGCAGAATGTGATTGCCTCTGATTCAGCTATGGAAGAGCAGCATCCACCCAGGCAGAGAGGGAGGTGCAGAGTAACAATTCTGCCCTAGGGTCCCTATTTTGACTGCTGAGAGAGGGCCCTTACTTCTTAATGCATTCCAATAAATTCTTACACAGTGAATACCAAGCCGAACTTTTTCCATGGCCTTCCAGAGCTGTTGTATTTCAAAGGAGTCATTTGGCTGTGAAAATCTGAAGTTTTCTGCTCTGTTCAGGCCAATCTAGCAAGGAAATCTCCAGCTTTATCCAGCTGCTTTTCTCCTTATGCTTCTCTTTTGGGGAACCTGCTTATTCTGAGTGCAGATTTATAATGTACTTCACCCACTCAAAAATGCATTCCTGCTTTTTGCTCTCACTGTCTACACCTAACAAACCCCTTCCTGTTAACAGATTGACTGACAGTCAGACCACATGGTGACTTAGATCAATTTGCCTATAAGTAAGTAGCCCCCACCTCAGTCCTTTTGGTGGGCTGGTGTTCTGCTGGATCAGCTTGAAAGGAAAAGGGTTAGGAACCAGAATACCCTTTTCTGCTGGAATGTAGCAGCCAGTTCAAATCACAATGATTCACTCTCAGCTTTTCTGCATTTATATTTAATACATTTAGGAAAGGAGCAGCCCAAAGGTTTCACAGTAAGTCAAAAATATGTTTATCAGAGAAGCACCATAGCAAGCATTTGTTGCTATTGAAAAGTACTAGACCATATTTCTTTGCTTAATAGCACACATTAATCTTCCATTGAAATTGCAAGGCTGTCCATGCTGAATCTGGCTTTAAAGGTTTAAAATATAGTCCAAACTATAGTAATGTAAAATTCTGCCCAAAAAAGGAACTGAAAAAAAAATCTCAGCAATGTCTCTTTGTTTTTTTATTTTCTTTTACAACCACTAAGGACATGGTCTACAAGCTTTGAAATGGTTGCAAAAAATGGCATTTTTAAAATTGGTTACCAAAATATTAATATTATCCAAGTACCCACTGGTATTTCTGGTTTCAGTCCAGTTGCTTAATGAAATGAGTCTTATGTGTTCCTGCTGTATATCCGTCTCCTTAATCATCTGTTCATCCATCTGTCACTTCCCATCAAGAACTTTTGGATTCACTGACCACTTTCAAACAGATTCAAAAGAGAAGCAGAAGTCTCAGAAATTATTATCATTCTCCAAGTTGTATGAAAGTCAACATTTGTTTACAGAGAGCCATTCAAGTGAGCAGTAACACAAAAAGGACTCCTTATTAGAAGACTGAACTAAATGGATTTATTTTCTAGTCAGGAATGCAATAGTATCGAATTTTGGTGTGATACAGTTGCTTGCATAAACAGAACTGCAATTTAACAGACAAAATCAGAGTTTAAGACACTATTTAAGCACCCGTGGAAGTGATCTAGCCCTTCTGACCAGTGAGTGTTGAAAGCTCTGCAAAAAGGGCTCTGAGTACCCCACAGAAATGCTAAACCCTCAGCACAGTCTTTGGAAAGGGATGGTTGAGTAATGCTAACAGTAATGGCTGAGATTTATTTTCCCTTATTATACATTCCAGAAAGCTAGGCTTCTAATCTAAACTTATCTTCTAAGTTTGCTGCTTCGTTGATGGGAAGAGAAATTCCCACTCCATCCCCCAGTATTCATCACACCTCCATTGGAGCTGAATGGATCTCCTTGCAAGAAGGCATGTCAGGAATAGAATAGAATAGAATAGAATAGAATAGAATAGAATAGAATAGAATAGAATAGAATAGAATAGAATAGAATAGAATAGAATAGTTCCAGTTGGAAGGGATCTACAATGTTCAGCTAGTCCAACTGCCAGCCTGTGTCCTCTCTGCAGCAGCTATGGAGACAGTTTCGATCACATAGACTCCTTTCCAATAGTCAAAAATCTCACCAGACTGGTTATTAGCTCTCCATTTACTTGTTACTTACCCTTCAGGTTTCGTTAGGAGAGAGGAACACTTATAATGAGTTGTTAATGAATCTCACAACAATATAAGTCCCACACTGAAAAACGTTCTGTATATGGCTTCCATTAAGGTTTTTTTCATGCTCAGCTCTGTTAATGTATTCAATATGCTGTTTGTTAAATAATGCCAGACATCTGTCCAGAAATAATAGACAAGCAAGACTTCTTTCGTTTTCTTTTTTTTCCTCTTTTAAACAATTATTGCACAATCTGTCTATAATTTTGAAAATGAATGGTAGATGTTAAAGAAGTTTTGCTAGAATTGTTCCACACAATTCAGATAGCTTGGACTTATACATACACCTTTTTCAGATAATAAAATGAGCTTTGTCTTTTTAAATGAAGCAGATATGCAAAAGAAATCTACATATTCGTTGCAGAATCCTTGGAAAATGAGAATTATTATTGCTCTGAGCTACTATTTGCCTTGCTAGTTTCCAAGGTGTTTCGGTATGTTATATTTTCTTTTTTTAATATGCTCAATATTTAAAGCAGTTGGAACATTGTTTCCACTACAGATATCTCCATTAATAATATTAACCTCATCAGTGCTCCAGGAAAGATCTCTGTGTCTCTAAAGAGCATATGCTAAACATCCTGACATTTCCACTTGCAATGCTTAGTAGACAGTGCCTTAGGCAAGCACTGGTGTATGAGCTGGATGTAGCTGAATACAATTCATATCAAATAAGCTAAGGGATGGAGAACAGAGAGCTCATGTTCCCAAGAATTGTCACCTGTCATACTGCTTTGCTACAAAATGTTGGTGATGGGAATGAGGCAGAAAGGAAGAAACCTGCCCATGTTGGGAAAATTATTATGCTTTTCTAAGGATAGTAGCCTGGCACTACATTCTTTGCATTGTCAGGATAACATCTTTGTGCATAACTGCAGGCTTTTGACAAGTTCCAGGTGATTTCTAGATGATATCACCTCTAATTTGATCATATCAACTGTGATTTAGGTACAAGTTCAAGCTTTTTAATCTCAAACCAAGAAATAGACGTTTATCAACCTTAATAGAATAATGGCCATGTTTCTCCCCTTGCATGTCAGTGTTCATTATACAAGTTTTCTGCCAGCAACAGAACCAGTGAAATACTCTAGCTTTTGGATTTATGTCTCTGACTCCTAAATCCCACCTCAGCATATACTGGCTCCCTCCCCCAGCAGCTCCCCATGGGACAGGGAAGCACCTTGCTGCAGCTCCTCTGGATCTACTGCATGATGACTGGAAAGCACATGGTGACCAGAGAACTGGCTGCTGCTGAACAGAGCTTACAAAAACAGAGTCCTCATTGCCCTTCCCTCACTGCTGGGCTACTCTAGTTCAGCTTTTCTCTCCAGCCTATAGTTTTCATGAAAATTGAGCCAAAGTGCTTATCTTTGTCCACTCTTCCTTTAAAAACAGCTGGAGTTGAATAATGGAGTCAAAACTTCTAAAGGTTACAAGGACAGTCAGGTACACAGCAGGAACAGAGAGAATCAGTGCAAAAATTCTGCCAAATCTATTTGATGGAAATATTTCAAATACTAACAAATAGTTCAGGGTGTCTTAGTTGAGGGGACTAATTTTAACTAGTGTTTGTCTTGAATACTGCTACGCCCATAAAAAGGGTATGTTTTAAATGGAAACTAAAACCTAATCTTAAGAAGTTATTAAGGTCATAAAATCAAGCATAACAACATTAAGGAACACAGAGATCAACTTATCTTCTGATGACACAGTCAAAAAGCCTGAAAGTCAGGACTGAGACTGGTAGACCTGTTAGGTACAAATTAAAAGCATGTCTTGGTAAATAATTACAAGCATTTTAGCAGTTAAATTGTCTTACTGCATCATATAACCATTTATGCAATTATCATGCCCTCCAAGACCTCTTGACCTCTGACTTTACACTCAAAGGCTCTGGCTCAAATTTTTATGCTTATGTTTCTAACATACAAGGTTCAGGTCAGCAAGATGTGCTTCTTTCACACACTTTCTGAAGAATTACAAGCGTCTGTTACAAGCTGTCATAGGGGCTTTCTCTATATCCATAACCAACTCCTTTGATTACCTATGATCATTTGCAACATTTGCAATGCTTAATCAATTAAACAAGCCAGTCACTCCTTTCCATTCAGCTTTGATCTCACTGAATGAGCAAATGGCTGTTTTGTTCCCATTTTGATTCAGTAAAAATGACTAGAGCTTGTAATTGTTGACTTTGGAGGAAAGTCAGGCAGAAATTATTTGGAAGATTCACTGGATATTTAGTGTTTCTTTCAAAACCTTCCTGAACAAAAAGTCCTTGAAAACAGAATTCTATTCTGTTGAAGAGGGAGGAGGTGGGAGGAGGAGGAGGGACACATGGAGGAAAACAACCTGAACATGGACTGTACCTTGTGGATTGACTCACACCCTAACTGTTACTCCTTTAATGAAGCAATACCACTTTGATTTATCTTCCCCAGCAAGATGATGTACATTTGGAGAGTGAGCCGAGTTTGATGATTGTGGAGGAAAAATGTAGATGGTGGCCTGGTTACGTTAGCATATTTCCACGGAAAAGTGAGGAACTTTTTGCCATGATACAAATATAAACATGAGGCAAACAAAACAGGGCACAACTTGCAACTGGCCACATGCAGCATTTTTTGAAAGAGATTAGACCTTCTTCCAGGTCCACATACCTCATGCACCCTTTGTGTGATAAGAAAGCAGCTTTTGCTCTTCAGACAACAAGCAGCTTTTCCTCAGGAGCACAGCAAAAACTGGCCACATACATGAGCAGCAAGACCACCACTGGGTGGATGTTGGTGGCTTCCCACATCCCATCTCTAAAGACAAGATTTTGACACCATTCTTCTGTGAGCTTCATTGCCCACTTGCCAAGGAGCTCCATCTTATCATTAAGGGATATCAAAGGATTATTTTTTGGCAAAGTGACTGTCAGTGTATCTTTCCATCTCAGATGGAAAGTGCAAGACTCAAGTGCAATTCAAAAGAGAAAAAGGGACTGTTTGAGGGAAGCCATTACTTCCTCAAACATTGGAAAACATCTTTTCTCTTATTTACTTTATAACATTATATAATGGTAAAAAATATTTTGCTGACACTGCATACCAGAATCAAATGGAAATTGCTAAAATAATGTGGCAAACCTAATCTAATTAAACTAATTTGATAATGTCATCTTATCCTCACTGTATTACAAAGTGTGAAAAGTCTTGAAGAAACCTTTATTTTAATTGAACAAGACTGGATTTTGTTTTCTCAGAATTAATGACATATTAATTGCTAGCTACGATAGCAAGAGGACTGGGCCCAATGCATTTAAATTTTGTACATGTTTTTAATCTGCATGATTTACCTTACATTTGGAGCACAGTCTATTTACTTACCCAAAAGATCATGTGGTTGTTGTTGTGTGTCACCATTATTATTCTTATAACAATTTAGTATATAAATGGAAGCCAAATTATTCTGTCTCTTGTCCAGATTGACAGATGAGAAACTGTTCCTTAATTTTGAAAGAACAGCCTTGATGTGTTTCATTATCCAATGGGAACTGGTGATGGCTTTTTCAGCAGAATGTGTCAAATTGATGGGTTCAAGCTGGTGACCCTTTGGGATAAGAGATGCCAGCTCTGGCAGGGCACTGCACACTTACTGGCAAATATTAAAATAGGTAATGACATGGGGTTTTTTTAATCCAGAAAGACCTCAGTGTGATGCATCTGATATCATAACACAGACCAGAGAACAGCTTTAGCAATTAACATATTTTTAACATGAAGTTTTCAGAAGTTGGTTCAGCTCATTTGTACACATACAGCTGCACTGAACCAGTTCTAACTATAGCTTGTAAATTAAATCAGTATGCTAAGGTTAATAGATTAATGATTTTCTCATGAATGCAATGTGTTGGCAAGGCACAAACATTAAACCAAAGGGCAAGGAGGACATACCACAGTTGCATAAACAATGGAGATGTTAAGACTTCGTTGGTTCTTCCACAGTAAATGTGTGGTAAGGAAAGTCTTGCATCAGTGATTACAACAGGGGCCCACTAAGACCAGCTATTACAGTTGAGAGGAATGAAGACTGCAGAAGTACATACAAAGAACAGAAAGCGCCCCTGGGAAAGGAACAGTTATAATAAATACATTTCAATATGCCTAATATTAACAAATTTAAAATTGCAAAAATTATAAT
The DNA here is from genome assembly GCF_036013475.1 of Columba livia. NCBI lineage: Eukaryota > Metazoa > Chordata > Aves > Columbiformes > Columbidae > Columba > Columba livia. The sequence goes on from NC_088608.1 coordinate 14,953,349, forward strand.
AAAGGTTTTTAACAATTACAAAAGCTTCCTGGTGGACTCTGTGTTCCTCAATACTTTCAGAAGTTTATAATGTTTTACTGAACCAAATTAAATACCTTACTATCATCTTCAGTGCAAGCAATTAAATCAGTGATGAGTGTTTCTGAAACTCCACCTAAATTGTTTACATAAAAAGGCAGCCTTCCTTTAAAATTACAGGTTTTTAAAAATGGGGCAAAATATGTATGATATGTTGTGTTAGGTCAATTGATACAACACAAAAAAATAGACAACAATTTATTGAACTGAGTAAACTACATTTCATTAGTCTCCAGTTATACTTAAAAATCTCTTTCAAATGTATGAATGTATGAAAGAACAATCAATAAAGAGGCAATATCATTCTCTGAAATACATTCATATCTGGCCTGAATCATAAACTGGATGTTATTCATTTTATCATCTTCCTTGTTTACTGAAAATCCACAGATAGACAGTACTAATATTTGAGACAAAATCATTAAACATTTAGTGGTTGAATTCTAAAGACACATTTCAGCCTACAGACTGCTTGCTGCAACAACACAGTTAATATTTGGGGTGGTTCTGCAAAGCACGTCCATGAATATACAGAGGTAAGACTGAGTTGTTCCACAAAGTCCCACTAGCAGTAGTGTTTTTTCATAAGCTGATTAAAGATGAAATCTTACAGTGTGTTTCCTAGTCTGCATGCCTAGAAAGTCTTAAGAAGAAAACGACTGCCCTAAGGAGCTCAGCTCATCATTCACAGGGATTGAATGAATTTCAAGCACTTCTTATGCAATGAACAGGCACATCAAGAGAGAAAATGGGTTGCCCAAGAAAGTGCTTAGAGACCTACTTGACTGTAATTTAGCAGACAGAGCTTCATCTGAGATTGTACCACAAGCAGACAGCAGTGGAACATCATGATAAGGGATGGCTTAGGTTGCTTGAGAATCAAAAGCACAAGCTTGTGGGTAGGTAAATCCTGAAAGGCAGGAGCAGTTCTGCCTGACTGGTGTTGAGTGGCTTTGAAAATTGTGTTGCAAAAGCTGCTTATCATACACAGATATCTATTTACTTACTCAGCTTGACTTAACCACTCCAGAAGAGCAGTAACACCCACAGCTGCAAGGAAATTGTGACAACATGAGCTGTAATCTCAGGCTTTGCTTTCTATATTCAACACTGCTTAGCAGTAAGTACGTGTCCAGTTTAGTTGGAGCTTTATCTTGGTAGATGAGAGAGACACTAAGTTCAGGCTGCAGTCTATCAGTCTATGCCCCTTGTGGGCAGCAGAGATTTGGTAGTTTGCACCAGTAGTTTAGATCTATCCTGAATGATTATTCCCATGCATTCATATCAATGTGCCAACTGGGGATACCTCTGCAAGTACAGCTTTCCTTTCATGCCTTTTGCATGTGTAAATCCATTACAAGCAAACATGTCACAAGCAAACTGCAAAGCCACTAAGGGTGCAAGTACCGGATTTTTTTCTGGAAGCTTCTTTGGCAGGAAAAAAAAAAAAAAAAGCCTGAAAAATTAGAAAGCTTGAATCTCTATGCAAATGTAACCCATGTGTCACTGACAGTAGCCACAGGAGCACCTTAAAGTGCTGTTTTCTGCAAGTAGCAGGATCTAAAATCTGTTCTTTCGGTGCTAGATAGGAGGAAGTATTTTGGGAATGAATATGCCCTTTCCCATCATCATGTAAGTCAAATAGCTTGTCAGTTTGTCTGTCTTAACATGATGACGCTTTTAAAGTAGGTCACTGATAAGTCTTGCATCTTTATTAGGATTCTCAGAATACTTTGGTTTTTCCTTAAAGACCTGCTTCCTGGTGTCTCAAAATCATGCCAAAACCTCAGTTTCCATCTACACTGTGCATTTTCTCTTTGGTATTGTAGAGAAGGGCTGGAAAGTAAGACTTGAATAAATCTGATACATGAAAAAAGGGCAAATAGAAAAGTTTTAAATTATTTTAAAGCCAATGTCATACTTTTTGCATAGTAAGCGACTTATGGCTTTTAGTGGTTCAGATTTGTAAAGAACAGAAGAAACTATTACAACTATCAGGAGAAGTGCATAGCAAAACAAGGAGAGTGCTGAATCTCAGACATACGTTTTCACTGCTGCACCTGCCTCCTTCAAACAAATACTCCTCAACCAAAACAGAATGGGATCAGTTTAAACTAGAAAAAAAAAAAAAAAAAAAAAAGTCAAGATTTATTGGAAAATCACACGTGGAGGAGGGAGGTGGTTTAAAAATTTACTGACACATTTAGCAGGAAATACTCACCATTGGCTACATTAACATATAAGCTAGTACTGGCTTTTCACCTTTGAAGTGCAAAGCCAGAGATCTGCTTGCAGTAGTTAAGTCAGCAATATTACTGGGGCTTTCAGAGGCTGCTGCCTTCTCAGCATGCTTTGATTGATGAGAATGAGACAGGTAGCTATTGTCATCCTATTGCAAAATTCCTTATCTGTGAGTTTATGGGTAGAACTTGATTTTGATGAATTTCAGGTCATGGCACAAAGGCATGTCTTTACCTTCATTCTGGCTTTTAGAAACGCGCTTTCCAAAATCAGGCAATTTGATTTGTATGTTCTATTCTTGATTTAGCCAATTCATTCTGATGGCCAGAGATTTTATGAAAAACAAGTTTTCCCACAATCTTTTGATTTCTGTTTGTCATGGTAACCAGTGGCAATAAATAACAACACTGTCTAAACACTTTCAGGACTAGGTTGTAACTATGGACGAGGGCCAGTATAACAGTGAGACGAAGTTTTGCAAGGAGAATTTAGCAGCAGATAACACAAAAGATGTCCTTGAACCAAAGAAAAATAACCAAAACAGGTGCAAAGGCAGTTACTGAAACACAGACTTCGGAGTTCTCTGCACATGAAGAGCAGAATAAAGAAGGTGCAAGAAGGCCAAAGCCTTCAGCCATGGCTCAGCTAAAAATTCCTCCAGCATGTTGGATATCTTTTCTGCCTCAGAAAGTGAAGATTCAGTCCTACAGTAATGCATTTCTAACAGACAGTGAGTAGAGTAACCTGAAGTTAAAGACAACATGCTGAGATTCCTGGCCAAGCATGGGTTTGCATCTGGACAGTGGCTGTTGTCTTGCCCCTCTATGGGAAGTTGACATTTCATAAGCATGTGCTTTGCATTTTCCTCAGTCATGTTTCATGAAGGGTGATACAGCTTGAATCTTGAATTACATTGATACCTTCCCCCCACTGCCTAGCAATATTGTGATATTGCCATGAATCACACACCTATTTTTGGACAAAATGAAATTTCAAGGACTGTGAGAGAGGCATTGAGGGTCCCCCTCTGCCCTCCATCATCCCTGATCCTAAACCAATCAGAAGAGGTGACCCTGGAAACTTCTGGCCTTTGGTAGTAGCTGCAATGCCCTGACACTCTGGATGATGCTGCAAAAGCCAACAAGTGCCATCTAGGAGGACAGCAAGCACTTCCCCTGATCAAAAGTCAATACATGAAGAAGTCGGACTTGTGGTTGCAGTAAAATGGGGAACTGAGTGAAGCCACATCATGGTGTTAGCTGGTTGCTGAATGGTACAGCATCCTTAGCTTAACAGATCCATGCCAACTACAAGATAGCTCAAGATGAGTCCAACATTATTCTGACAACTTAGAAAGTACAGTATGGAAATGAAAATTTCTGCAAACCAATGATACTGTAATCCATTATCAAAAAGCACTTTGGTGGCAAGTACTAGAGATAAGGTACCTGCTTGTTATCTGAATCTCAGAGGCACCTGGGAATGACAGAAAAGAGCAGAGAGTTACTCACATGCCTTTTTATAATTAAAGGAATAATGATTTGATCTAGAATTAACGTTTGGAAGCAAGCTGTGTGGCTAGGGAAGCACTTTAGAATTCACACCTTCAAGTATTTGATTGCTATAGAGGAGCCTGCTTTATTGGCATACAGCATATATTTGGTGTATAAAGAAATACAGAACAGTTTGACCTTGAAGAAATTAATCTCTTCTGAGGCACACGGGTTTTGAATGGACGTAGACGTAATTAGAGTTTTTAAATTACACAAGGTGAGCTCAAACTTTCCAGCAGTGTATACGTGGCAGAAAATGTGGGAAGGATCTCTGGGGGAAGGATCTCTGCTTTCCAGAAAGTTTAGAAAGAGAAGGATCCTTTGAATCTCAGCTCTCCTCAGTTTGTTGCAATTTGATATAAGAGACTGGACATAAGCAGGGAGAATAGTGCTGATAATGTCTTATCCTTGCATCATCTATCACAGGTTTAGCAAAAGAAGAGCCAGATATCACCCCTCACCCCTAGTGCCACCGTTGACTATATAGGATTTGAAATTAGCATTTTTACCTTTTCCAGATAACTTTTCTGTCCACTGTATTTACCAAACAGAAATTTATAAAGACCTCACATAAAACTATTTGCCTTGTCAGAAATCAAAGTTGTTTAGAATTGTTTAAATAGTACAATAATAAACAAAGAAAGGAGTATCATCCTGTCATAAACCTAGCATGAAGAAACTCTGGGAGTTCATCACCTTCTCAGACATTCACGTAATTCAGGACTAAGTGGGCTGATACCAATGGCATGAAATAAGGAGCAGAAAACAAGATCAGAATTGTATCATGATGAACTACAGAGAAGCTAGTGAAGAAATACTTGTCTATATGAATTTACTTTCACTGGAGGTCTATAATAACATAAAAAAGAGAGAAAAATCCTCACTGTTTTCCAGAACTTTTTTTTTCCTCCCCCCTTTAAATATTTTGGCTATTCATTAGTTGTTTTGGATACTTTTAGTAAGTGCTATAATTAAGATCAAAATGTAATTCAAATTCTAACTGCTCTTTCAGCAGCTTACAACTTTTCAGAATAATTTCTTCTTAAAAGGACATGGTCAGGTACTTCTTTTTTTGGACGTAAATTGCAAAGTTACCTTTTTTATAAATAATAATCCAGTAAAGAATGTAATTTGATTTATCAGCACTGAATTCAGACTTGCTCTAAATGGGTACTGTGTTTTATACCACACACTTAACAGGCTTCCCTTGATTCCAAACGCAGGCTTAAAAGAAAATAAATGCTAAGATCAAAACCAGGATATTGCAGAAAAACAAATACTAATTGAAATCAATACAGCCAGATTAATTCGCATCAAATCTAGATCCAGACCATCCTCTGAAGGGCCATAAATGGGAAAATAAATAGGCACCAACATTTTTTCCCCAAAACTACCTTTCTGAGAGTAATCACAGTATCTGAATGCTTTTAATTTAGTCATTCACTGGAGGATGTAACAGGTATGTGCTCATAATAAACAGTAGGTGTTTCCCCGAGGGCCATGATAGTTTGCATAATGTGCTAGCTATTTATTTTCCAGTGTTATGGTGACAGAAAACTGTAACAGTACAGCTAATTCAAATTCCATAAATGTCTTTTATTAATGAGGTCTCTTTTAAGTTCTGAGTTTCAGAGGTTAAAAAATACAGCACCACCAGTACAGTCACTGCTGTTACGTATGATCCAATTCCTTTTTCCTTAATTACTTTTTGTATGTTCTAATCTATTTATAGATGGAGACATTGAGAGCCCCACAGCTGAAGCAGATGTGGCTGTTATTGGAGGTAAGTAGCAGACTGTACTAAGTAGCATCATTAGAATTAAAACAGCAGGTTGGTTCATTTCTGCATTTTGCAAAACCCCTACTTTGCTGACAAGACAACAAGAGTGGCACAATTAGAGTTAATTAGGCCAGTGGGAAATCTGCTCCCAGAGGGGCTATTGGCAAGATAATGAGATGAGATGATGAGCATAAACCATGTAGTGAGCAGTACCACCCCTATCCAGTTCTCATTTTAGGACAAAATACTTAAGAGTCCAGCAGTGAAGTCAGCCTCTGATATTCTTCATTACTCACTGGGCCAAGATTGTCAGTTGATACAAAACTGGTACAGCACCTTTGATTTGAGCCATGCTGGTTCATACCAGCTGACCCTTTATTTTTACAGAATATGCCACGGTGCATTTCCTGGTGTTCCATTAAAGCTCTCTCATGCATTTAAACTAAACACAGTTGTCAGAATAAATAATCAAAGCTATGTTCATGGAGAGAACCTGTCTTTTTATTTTTATTTTTATTGTGTTTGTTCATTTCCATGCTAACACACTAATTTCAGGCATTCACTAGGGGGTATACCAATCATTAGTGCAAATTGGTGAGGTTCTGCTATATTTCCCTCAGGTCCCATCTCCCGTAACTTTAATTTCAGCTTTCTGTGAACAAGTAGCGGGTAAATTGATTTGCACTTAGTCCCTTAGGCTTATTAATATTGTGCTACCTCCAAAGCCTATTAAAGCCTCTTGTGTCAAGGGATACTAGTGAGGTCCTAAAAACTGATGAACCCCTCACCGTGACTATGATATTATAGTAAACCTAAAGTTCTCTGTATAAGCAATTTCATTTCTGCTAGCAGTAACTTCACTTTCCAGAACTAGGCACCATCAAATCTGCAGGGAAACATGGCATGCATATTTTGTAAGACAGAGTTATCATTTTTACTTATTCTGCTAATGTCCATTCCCCTGTTTTCATGCCAATAGGATATCCCCACTCAGTTTACTGATGCTGATAAATATAAAGATTTGGAGATATTCATTCCTGTCACATGCTTTGAACAGGGGGGACAGAAGAGAGATACTATCTTCATACCCCTATGGTCTCTGCAGAATAGTAGGCATTTCCAGAAAGCATTTCCAAATGTAGGAATTCTGTTATAGAAGAGGAATCAATGCTCCACCCTCACCATCCACTGATGGTGCAGGAAGCCCAAGAGGAGCAATGCAGATGGAGCTTCCTGAACTGTAGATGCCTACAATGAGTCAGATTAATTCCTGCCTACTGCATCCTCACAGCAGCTCCATACTCCACATATGGGATTTTCCTAGGAATGTCCGATTCTAGTGCCTTTTATTGAGTATTTCTTTAACGTTTGGTTTACTGCTGGAGTCATTTAAATATACAATCAGCTCCATATCATGTACAGAATCACAGCTAAAGAGCTTATAAGCACATCCCAGCTGTATCAAAAAAAGCATTAAAAAAATAAACATTGCACAAGTTGAATAAGCTTCAAAATACTTCATTTATTTTCTGGATTCTTACATGAACAATTTTTTCTGGAAGGAGGGAGATAGAGCTTGTATTTTTTTTTAACAATGACTGGTCAGAGGTCCCTCTATTTTATGGACTTCTACTTTTCACAGTAGAAGGGGTAAAAAAGGGAAGGATTCTGAGAAGCAAGGACACATGGTGTTCTGTACACAATCACCCCATAAATTTTAATTTACTTTCCTTCTCTAGGAGTACTTCCATTCACAACTTAGTCCTATGCACATTTGAGTTACCTATGGAAATTTTTCTCCAGTCAACACATTACTAGTAAATTAGCCTTAGTCTGGGAGACAGGAAAGACCTACCCAGAATCCCTTTTTCCTCCCAGGTGTCATTTCCATATTCATTGCAATCAGACTTCCTTAATTAGAGCACAGCACGAAATGTCAGCTTGCAAGTACAGAGCAGTAGTGCAGGCACATGGCTTCTGCTCTTTGTTGATTGTCTCCTAAGAACTATTCAGTGCCCCGTGCTCCCAAAATGAGCTACACTCATGATGACAGGGTCGGATTGTCTGCAGACTCCCCTGGCTATATGATACCAGAAGGATGAAAGAAACTTATTAGGCTTCCTTTATGTTCTCTTATTTCTCCTAATTTTGTAATGAACTTTTAGCTTGAATGACTTCAACCAAATCAAGCCAAGATAGTAAGACTTTGACCTGCATTCCTGCAGTACCTATATTGCATCTTGGTTTTTGAAGCATCAGACTCTGTTCTGACCCTGGTTGCTGCAACAGGCAAACAGCTTATGAGACATGGACTTTTCCCTGTCACATAATTCAAGTTGTGATGCCTGGCTGTGAGATACTGCTGGTATTTTATTACTGACAACACATTCAACTGATCTCTTTCCTCTAGGTGTGATTGCTGCAGTGGTATTTGTCCTCATTTGCCTGCTGGTGGTGATGATCCGGTACATGTACAGGCATAAGGGCACCTACCACACCAATGAGGCAAAAGGAACTGAGTTTGCTGAAAGTGCAGATGCCGCTTTGAAAAATGACCCTGCTCTCCAGGAAGCAGTGGATGAGAGCAAAAAGGAATATTTCATCTGAGAGTCAAGGATTTCCACGGAGACTTCCCCATGGGAATCAAACAGAAATGCTATATCAACAGAAGTGATAAGAAATGGGTAATATGAGGGTACAGGCAAACATCCTAATTGAAAAGTATATCTTTACTTTTTTTGTCACTGGGTTGTTCGTTTCACTCTGCTGGTGAAGAACTAAATGCCAGATACTTGCCTGTCAATTTTATTAGCAACACAGCTGGTCACAGTTGAAATCAATATCAGATAAGAAGAAACAAAATCTCAGTATGAGTGATACACCAAAACCAGATAAAGATAGCAAATGTCAAGCTTTGACATTTGACGAAAACAGCAGATGCCAATGGAAAACATCCTCTTAGAGTTAATGATGCATCTTATGCTGATATGATACAGAACTACCTGAAATTGAATTTCAAATGGTCACAGAATAAACATAAAACTAGATAAAGCTGATGTAGCTGGAACAAAAACAGCTTTGTAACCCAAATATGCTCCCTTCCCCTTAAATGTGCAATTTTGCTGGCACAGGGGTTGGTTTTGTTTGTTTGGTGATTTAAATTGGGATTTTTTTAAGGTGTTTTTAATTTCAAATTATATATATAAAAGTTAAAGGCAGTTCAAATAAATAAAACTGTTGGAAAACAAGAAAAACATAAGAATGAAGGATTTATTTCTAACTTACTCTGCATGGCAGCTTGAGAATTGCAAAAAGTTGGAATGTACTATGTAGTATATAGTAGTCAGTAGACTTACAAATATGATTCCAATTAGTTCGTAGGTTCCCTGCATGCATGCATAAATAGATAGATATTAAAAGATAAAGCATCTTGGTTTGAGCAGGCCGTCTGAAACAGTGGAGCTCAGCTAGGTTTTTTCATGTCAGATGTTTTTGCCTGAGTATTTATTTATTTATTTTGCATTGGAAAAATCTCCTCAATGCCCACCAGCAGTATTTGGGGTTTTTTCAGGGACAGTAATTCAGTTCTGGTGCAGATGCCACTAAATCTTTTACAAACGCAACCATAAGACTACCACTACAAAGAAGCTTTTTCATCTGCATCTCACTGGCTTGTATTGATGTCTCCCTCTGCATGGCCATTGTATATCCTTTGTATTGTGCTAGATAAGAGAACTACACCAACCATCAATGCTTTATTATAAATAAATAAATAGATTAGTCATGGTGGATCACAGGAAAATATCTTATTCCTCACCTAAGAATCACCAGTGATGAGTTTCTTTACCCCAGTAAGTTGACTTCCTAATTGAAGCCCACAATTAGCTCTGGAAATAGGATAATTGTTCTATGCACCTGCTCATCCCCAGCTGCGATGGTGCCCTGGATTACTGAAAATAGAAGGGGAGAAATACACGATAACAAATAAGACACTGATAAGCTCTGCTCAACTCAGTATGTTTTTTCCTGCGTTTTGATCTATATATGTGTGTACCTATATATAATGTCATCTACAGCTATGCTTTCAAGGCATTGTTGCTGATCACTTGTGTTCACTTCTTGGCACCAAAGCATGGAAAACTCCTGGACTCCAGTATTCATTATTGACATTGGCGACAAAAATCCTTGAAGACAGACCTGAACAAGAAAAGACTCTGAGGACCCAAGTGGAGGAATGGCTTTTTTTTGTCTTTTCAGGCACAATCTCAGTCTTTTCCTGGTACATGAAGATGGTCTCTGAATTGTTCTTAGAATCTAAATAGCTTTAACTTTGAATCTTAAATCCCTGCATGTTTTCATTTTAAACACATATCAAAATCATGCCAAATTTACAAAATGCTTAAGATGTTTTTCATAACATACCATTGCACAGCTACATTGTATTCTGTGGCTAGTGCAGTATAAATTGCACGAAACCCAGCACTGGTTTTTATACAGCTGACTGTTTCCTTCTAAGATACATTGTTATTTTAATCTTTTTACTGCTTATGAAAAAGGAATCTCATCTTATTTTTCTAGGACAAATATTGGAGAAGTTCACTAATCTTAGCTGTAAGACTTTGTAAAACTGAAGACCCCTGACCCTCCAGTTCAATCAAAATGTAAATAATTCCTCTGAGAAGAGGGTAAATGCGGTGACTTGAGCTCTACTGCATCCCCCACACAAGGTGTGGGAACATCAAAGTACTTTCCTCCAGTGCTAGAAGGACCTATAGAGGACTACCAGCCTTTTGTCCCCTTCATATGACTTCAGAGAAAGGTATGAGGCACATGGGGAATAAGTTCCTATCTCTTTCCCCAATCAAGAAATTTGGTTTTATGCAACTTGAGTTTGCAGATTATAATTAGTCAACTGTGTCATACTTGATACACAGGAGGACCTCAATTAGTGTCTCTTTTGGGGGACAGGGGGTGTGTGTGATTTTTTCAGTTATGAGGTGAACTGAGAAAGACTAACTGTCCATGTTGGAACTACAGAGGCCAAATTTTCTGGTGGTACAACATGAGTTTGGTGGAGCTCCACCAGTTCTTACCAGTTGAGTCAATATCGGACTTTGTGTCATTGCTTCATCTAAATCTGAACCGAATGCAGCTCTTGGTCTTTGACTATATCCCTTCTTAATAGCTGAATCAGATCTCTTTATCCCATTTTCCCTGACAGCCCAAGCATACAGCAACAGCTTCTCTATCGGTAATGAGCCACTTTGAATATTTGCAGAGCAGTGACTCTGGCAAAAGCAACAGTTTCAGTGAGTTTATTTTTTCATAGTATCCTTTTGGGTTCCAGGGCTTTGTGTATCTAGAAATGACTCAAGCACACTGAGCAGTGAGAAGAGACGGTTTGTGGAGATCTGTTTATTTGCTTTTTTCAGGACAAGTTTTGTTTTGTAATTAAGAAAGCTCATGACATCTAATGACTGGCAGATCTAATGGCCTGATTCTGCTATTTTTTTACACATACAATAACACTACTGTCTTAAGTCATTCAATTTAGTTGTAGAAAGAGTATGTTACAAACTTCATATAACTTTTAGGAGTAATTAGCAAAACGTCCTTCTGCAAGCAACATGCTGTGCTAAAACAGACATTACGTACCATGTTGAGACATTTCAGTTGGTAGCCATAGCTTTTCATCACTGATGATTAAATTATTTTTACAATTTGCTTCCTGAATAGGAGAACTAAGGAAACACTTTCTTTTCCCCCCCCGTACTTCTATCCCAGGTCCCTCCACAGCTCTGGGCTGTTGTCCTGCAGCTCACTGGAGCCCCATCTCCCCAGCCATGACTGCCATTCTTGCTCGTAGTCCCCCAGGCTCCCATCTGGATTCCTACTGCCTTCCCTGTGGCAAAGGATTGGCCATTTACTTATGTATTTCTTTCTTTATTTTTTATCAGTGAAGATATGCTGTTCCTCTCTGCCAGCCAAGAACCAATTTTCACAAAGATTCCAGCTTTAGACTTCCAATCCTGTGTCAAATTTGATAACACCTGACCTGCAACTAATTTATAGAATGATCATATATGCCATGTTTTCACAGAAAATAAGTCGAAACATAGTAATGCAATCTCTCTAGTTAGTTAGATTTAGTGCTATCTGTAGTGTTCACTGAACAGGTGAGCAAACTGACAATTCCTTAAGCAACTCAGTTTTGTCCTGATGACTTAATGTCCTGTGAAAACTAGTTGAATCCCACTTTGCACAGAAAGCCATATGCCCATGTTTAGAAACGTAAGTCCTTTTCAAAGGTGTATAGGAAAGCTGTGTATCAAAATTATCAATATTTGCTGGAGTTAGAAGAGAGAGGATAAATATGATCTTGTAGCAACACAAGACATTTTTTAAAGATATACAGAAATAACAAGAATTAAATATTATGTTGATGAGCTTTAAGAGTGGGTCTACGGAGCTTTTAAATTCTCTCCCTTAAAAAAAAAAAAAAAGTTTGCAAAAGGAAACTAATCTTTTAAGCCATTTCTTCCTGTGCAGCTTTGAAAACAGCTGTCTCAGATTCAATATTCTACCATTCTTCCTTAACATCTGGAATTCAATTTCTTCCAATTTTTGGAGGATGCATATACAGTCCTTCCCTGCACAAAAATGACTGCTTGCCAGTGCCAGGCTCTGTAGCAACTCAGCAGAATAATTCTGTCCAAAAGGTCTATCTGGCCACCCATTACCAGATCTGGTACACATTTTTTATTTTTATTCTGGGGCTCGGCCTCTATCATTCCGGGTTTTTTTGAGGTCCAATGTGCCATTGCACATCAATGCAGTCCAGAAGAATATTTAAACAGCCACTAGTCAAGATAACAAGATATGTACATATATATTTTTAGAACAGGACCAAATCAGTTTGGAGAGCTATTAAAAATAGTAACAGAGGATCCCTCAGAACGTCAACATCAATTTTTCTCTTAAATCAAATCTAGGGATCATTGGGAGAACACCGGGACAGGAAAATAAGACAGACTGTTCCCTTTCAGCGAGGAATTCAGACAAGGTGCTGAAACATTTATAACTGCAGGATAAGTAGGATGGCACCACTAGCTACAGCCTGCAAGTATTCCTCACAGAATACAGGAAACATTGAGATAAGATCTAAATAAGCAAAAAGATACAGAGGGGGAGAAGGTAATTAGATGCTAATAGAGATGGAGAGCAGTTATTCATAAAATAAAATAGATATTGCCATTTGGAGAAATCAAAGTGTGTTTGCTGAAGGTAACTGCTGACAACAATTTTCTTTGAATTATATGAGGTGTTTGAACTCCTTGCGTGTGCCAGTCCAATCAAAAAATGCAGGGAAATACACACCAAGACAGTACTCAGTATTAAGAGCTGTTATTGCATTTTAGAAAATCTCTCAATTCTTCACATAAGAATGCTTTATGTGTTTAGAAAATTAAGAAGCTTCGCAGCAGCAGTTCATATGAGACAGAAGACTAAAGAACCCCTGAATACACAATGAACAAGTCTGATATCTGGAAATTCAGGGAGTTAGCAAAAGAAGTTAACAATATCAAAGAAAAACATATATGGTGAGTAAAAAATTCAACCATATTACAAAGAATGAAACGTTTGTATTAGCAGAGATCCTCCTCTATTTCAAGAAAGTAATATTGCTGGTGACTCAGAATAAAGAATCCTTATTCTACATGACTGTTCTCTGTGTGATGGGATAAAATCCCACTGAATTCAGCAGGACAAGACTGTCGTTGACTATATTTATTCTTTCTGCAAAAAATTGTATTCCCACCCCTGTCAGAAAGAAACACACTAAATTAAAGTAGAAGTCTTTATAAGGCTTGATTTTTCAGCATAACCTTGTGTCTTCACATAATTTTTCTGTTCTTTCAAACTGTATGTATGTTGGATTGTATCTGATATGTTGTATTAAAGTCTATTTGAATTGCAGCATTGCTATGAGAACACAGAGCACTCAAAGCTTACTGATGATTGTATGTTAAAGCTGACTATAATGTTTGTATTTACCAAAGCTATTAATACACTGCTGGTGTAAATCTACTATATTTTGAATTGGTTAAAAAAAAAAAAAAAGTCTAAAATGAGAAGAAACAAATAACTTTGTAATTAAAGTTGTCATTTTCAGCATTTAAAAAAACTGTTTTCAAATTTTTGCTTTCTTTTAAAATACCATGAACTCTGAGAATTTCCAATTATGGTGTTTTCATAAGGATATAGATCAAAAGGAATAGTAAGCTAAAATTTTTCATAATAGAGAATGCAAACCCTAAGAGATATACTGCTGGGTTTTGCATTAAAAAAGTAAGAGAAGCTTTTCATATATATAAGGAGAAGTCAAACTTCAAATAAGAAATCAAACAATAATTCTCTCTGAAGGAACATTACCCTGTGGGTGCCAATGGACCTGTACAATTATGTAACGCATGGTATTCTCAAAAATTCTAGGCAGTCTTATAAACGTCTAATGGGTATTTACCAAAGGATGGCCTGGCATCCACCCAACTGCTACCAAATGTGAATGCTTCTGCTTTGTTCTTCATGCTTTCCCCACAATTTCTCTCTTATCTTAATATATCCCTAGTTAAAGAATATAGACTATGCCAAGTATACTATGAATTGTAATCTTGCCTCTGACACCTCTTTTTTCAAAGATCATTGCTGTCAGTGGTGAAAACAAACAAACAAATAAAGTAGGTCTTTCTGTGATATGTTATTGCATCAAACTGATGCCTCAAAATGGTGAAAACCCGGAGGGTACCAGAAGGACAGTGGATCATCTAAATTTTAATATCCATAATTGGAGAAGTTGCATTAAGAACAGCTCTTCCAGTGGGCCTTTCATGTGCCATAGGACTTTAATGCATAAGACAGTTAGGAGGCCAGCAAATAACCAAATGGTTTGCTAGCAATGTTCTTGCTGGGATGACAAGCAGACTGCTGAAGATGGGGCTCTGGATACTCCACTATTAGCCAGTACATTGTGGAAAGTTGACCTGGACTTCATACCACATTTGACAATGGAATTCGGTATTATTGGAGGTACTTCAGCAGCCCAAAGCTGTGATGGCTTGTACTGCTACCAGTGGTGCTGCATGGCATGTAATTCCATGGAAACTGGCCATAGGCTGTTTGCCAAGAAGTCAGGAAAGTCTGGTGAGACCAAATTCATCCTTTATGGATGACCTGTATTTGACAAGCTTACATTAGAAACAAAGAGTAAAAAAGTAAAAAATACCAAAAAAGGGAAGTACATGAAAATAAGACTTTCACCAATATGTACCATCACATAGCAACATCTCACACATATATGTGGTTTGCTTCACACCTCTTGTATCATTGGTGATAGACCTAAAGCCTCAGTATAGAATATTTTGTCCACACTGAGAAAGAAAACAGTCTTGACCTTGCAGTGATGAAGATTTCTATTAACATTTTTGTTATCATTCTACTATTATTAATATTTCTAATTCAGCTAAAAAAAAAAAAGTACCGGGAAGACCTGAGCAGTCACTCAGTTTCCAGTATCTTGGAAATAAAGTATTTAATCTCCCAAAGGTGTTGCTAGCAGATTCACTTGAAAGCCCTTCTCAATGTGACATATGGATATGCTGATAAAATGCAACTCACCACCACATCCTTGGTTACTGGGAACAATCATCTTTATTCATTCTAACACATAATAGAGTGATCAATAGCATTTTAATAAAGCCCGCTATAAGTCATACTAAACTCAAATAAGCTTTTATATTGTATTTCAATTAAATTACACTTTTGCCATTCTTCGCTGTCGATTTCTGCTTTCCTCTCCATTCATAAATTTATGTTTCATGAATGCATGTGTGACCCCCAGGGCTCTCCATACCTTTTCTAATATTCCTGTAATGGTATGCATAAATACAACCTCGTGCTCAGAAATTCTTCTACAGAGATGAAATATCTCCAGTCCCTTCTGTTCAGCAGCAGCACAACTTACCCACCAGAAGCGGAAGAATCAGAGAGATTATTACATCTCTCAGTTTTCTGGTAAAGGGGTAAAGACCGTTGTTCCATGAAGGAAGCTCAAGACTCTCTTAGTCTTTCTTCTTGCATGACATGAATGATGCTTCTGACACCAGGATGTAAGAAAGCAGAATGAAAAATGAAAGGCACAGCACAGAATCAGGAGCAAGCTGATTCCCCTGAACAGCAGGGAGCTGAACACTTGCCAAGAGTTAAACTACAAGAATTAGTCATAGGCACTTCTGCCCAGTACCCAAAGAATTCTTTTTCTTAGTCTTTGCATTCAATGCCTTTCCCCTTCTTTTCCCCCAAAAAAACAGCTGGCTGCTGTGTCTGAGTTTAACCAGATCTCTCATCTCTGCAGCTACACTGACTGCAATGAAAAATGAATTACAGGCCCAAGAAGAAGAGCAAATAGTTCAGGGTCAGATTACTTTAAACCTTATCTGATTTACCAAGCCAACTTACTCACTATCCCACTTGAAAGTATAAGTTACATAGATTTTGAAAGCCTGCCCATTTTTGTTTTTTTTGTCCCAGCCTGCCAGTCCAGTTATTGTCCTCTGCAGGATCAGGAAATTTCTTATTAGGTTCTGGTTGACTTTTTCATAGATCCAGTCTTCAGGGGAGGGAGAGGATTGTTGTTGGTTTGACTGTGGTTTTGTTTTTTTCTGTACAAAAAACCTTATAATTTTATAAAACAGTCATCAAACCCCCATTTCAGTAAGAAGTTTATGGCATAGTCATGAATGAAGGTCACATTCCCAAAGAAGGTCAGCCTCCCTGCACAAAGCAAGGGAACACTGAGGATTTGAAAGAAAGCATTACCAGAATACTGTTCTGACATGGACCAAAATATATTTTCTATAAACCAGTTTCTTGGCTAAGGTTGAATTGGTTTGGAAAAAAAAGTCACCTCTTAACTCCTCATATTTGTCTTTCTGCAATGAGGAGTAAATAAATAATCAGTATGATTAAAAAGCATTTTTAATCAAACAGATGAATAAGAAGTCATTACTCACAAAAACTATCTTCCAACAGTTCTGTGCTGTATGGTAAAATTTTTCAACATTGCACAAAGGCAAACTAATATTTTTGTTTCATCTTCTCTCTGTAGTAACATTCGTGGAATGTATTTGTGTCATTTTATCTAACAATCATTTTTGTTGTACAGCACCTTCCCAGGTCTTGCCCTCTCTATGTGCATTGGGTTAAGGTGGAGCTGGGAAAATATATATAATCATTCACTACCTGGCTCTGAGTCCAGACAGGAGTTCACACCTTGCAAGGCCTCTGTTTTGTTTTATTGGTATTATTATGGAAAATTAAGCCCCTGAGAAAATGTTATGCAATTTCTTAAAATTGTATATTTAACACATGTATCTCTGTAGTTGCTATCCAGAGTATCTGCAAGAACATATCCCTCTTTTTTGTTTGGTGACCATCTTCTAACATTTTGCCTTTTCCACCTCGTTGCTGTGAGTGCAAGTTTAAAACCGTATTTCTTCGGTCTTCTCTCTCAGCCAATATTCTTAAAAAAAAAGTCTGAGAAAATTACAGTATCATCTATCAGTACAAGTCTACACAAGAACGTGGCTGGTCACATAGCATTCTGTTGCTAGTAGTAGGTTTGTGGGATATTCATTTCATTTTAGTTGACATCTTCAAAGCTGACTTTGGTTTCCTAACTGAAGTTGATTCTGAAGAAAACCGTAAAACTCTGGATTCTGCAAGTAAATAAAAAATCTCCTGTGTTTCAGGTAAAGCTCAATGATTCCTAACAACAACAAGTTTGATGTCTTCCACAAAGGTGAAGACTTCTGCAGTTACATGCTGGTACCTTAGAAGCCATTGGTCATAAAGAGAACTGAAACTGTGAATGTTACAGTTAAAAGCAGAAGATTCTCCAGATTTAGCTAAGCAACTAAAAGCTTCCAGCTGAGACTGGTGCCTCCCTCACATCCTTAGTTGGTCAGGAACACTTATACACAAGAGGTCTAGTGGTATAAGCATGCAACGGGAGAACTTCTAAAAAATACAAGTCGCTTCCTGCACATTTCGGTCCACTACATCATGATATATACTCAGCAAGTATCTCTTTTCAATAAAGACAAATTTTAGTTCTCTCTGCCCCAACAATAAATTCACACAAATATTTCATCCCATCACAGCTAGAAAATAATTTTTAGGAGGCTCCCTTCAGGTGTACAATATCTTATAGACAATGTAAGGGCACCACAAGCCTTCTGTGAGTTAAAGAGCAGAAAAATTACTTCCCCAAAAGAGCAGTTACATTAGTTAAGCAAAGACCATCAGAATACAAATGATGCATCTCCTGAGATTTATAAATAAAAGAGCAAACATTTGAAATATCAATCTGCAGCAAATTAATGATGAAATAGTTAAGTGTTGGATTATTTTTCTGGTGGTTTCTGGGGTAACCAGGAGCCAGCAAATACAAATTCACTATTAATTAAAAACAGTTGACATGCATTTTCAGTACTTCAGAGCTCACGAGATAAGGCTCTCTGCCAACTTTCTAAAGGTATCAGCTGGTAAACACTTGAGGCCTTAGGAACTATTGACTTCCAAGCAAATCAGGGTTGTTTTGATTTCTCATGTCCTTCCAGTTAAGGAAGTAAAATAAAACAATTCTCACGAAGATACATAGCCTTCTGCTCCAGAAGGGCATACAGAGCTGCTGAGATGCAGAACATTTACATGCCTATTCAGTTGTCATGTCTGTGGCTGCTGCGGCTGTGAAACTACTCTAATCCAAGTAGTATTTCTACCTAGAAGCAACACCTGTATGTAGCAAAGTGGAAATAAAAAGATCTCCGTACCTTGGGAGATATCCAGTCTCTGCCTGTATGTTTCTGCCTGTGTTTTCTTGGGGTTGGTGAGTAAAATAACAATACATCGCACAGGTTTACTCCGAACTAAGTACCCCAGCTGCACAATGCTTCTCTGGAAATACCTTGCAAACTACAGGATTTCATATTCCAGCTAACAGGATAAGATAGCAATAGAAATTGTACTTCTTAAGGTCTTTTGCTAAGCCTGTGTATAGAATGTTATGCTTTGCACCACTGTACCTTTTAACACCAGGAAAAATCTTTGAATTATTTGTATCCCTAGGTGTGTATGTCCTAATTCGGGATGGATCTTTTCATAGACATACAAGCAAATGCCTCACTTAGCTTCATAAATGGAAGAGGCATCTAGAATTGCTCTGGGTACCTCAGACTTGCACAGCTTTTTGTGGCTGTGGCTTTGTTTCGGAGCAGCTGCTTCATCCCACTGTTACCACAAGGAGCTCTGCTATCTCAAGTCTCTGTGCACAGGTCTGCATTCCACATCAATAATCTTCGCACCTACATTTGCCCCCAGCTTGTGAGGGCCATCAGCTGCAGACAAAATGCTTTCCAGAGGGCCTTATCACTTCCGATTGAACCAGAAAAATGCACTTTGCAATAACTTTAACTCTGAAAGAGGCTGCAGAGGCTGAACACAGCCTATAACTTGTAACAGCAGCTGGATCAGATGGTGTAAACCCAGAGCAACCTGTGAGCCAGAAATGCTGTGTTGGTGAGTGAACACACAAAGACATGGACCTGGGAAGACAGATGACCTCTACCGTGATATGCTGGGAACCTTGGAAAGTGAACTCATATTGCCTACCACCTGCTCTGCGTAAATCCAGCTATATACTTGTGATACAATAGCAGCCTGGCCGCAAAGACAAGCTGAATTAACCCAGACCTTTTTGATTGTTCAAACTCAGTTAAAGCATAATCTGAAAGAAATCTCTTCTGACAGCTGAGTCAGATAGGAGTGGGAATTGATGGTAGTTACTCACTATGAAGATCAAGCTATGGATCACACAAATATTTTATCACCATGTAGCACAGAAAAGCTGTCCTTGAAATTCTCTGCACCTGCACACTGATAGGCGAAGTCCAGGCAAGACATCCCTGTAAAAGGCTGTTGTCTTTTTGTTTGGATCCAGAATCTCAGCTTAGCCCACAGGCAGCTGGTACCAATTAACACGGATCCATTGACTTCAATGTAGCTACTTTGACTTAAAAAAAAAAAAAAAAAATGTAAATTGCTCTATGATCTGATACATCAACATATTGGAATTGAAATCTGGACAAAGAATAGTTATGAAAAGGCTTGAATCCAAGGCTTAAGACCGAGTAAATTTTTTGTTAGGTTTCCAGCAGCAATTCTTGTTGCAATAGGTAAATTGGAGAATTAAAATTACCTCAAATGCAGAAAACAAACAGCATATTTAAAAGCAGAGGGATGTGATCCTTTCTAAATTGTACTGGCAGAGTCTTAAATTTGCAGAACTGATGGGTTTTATCTCCTCAGCACAGTTAATCTAGCAATGTGCTACTATAATTATAAGCCAAGGCAAACTTGCACACACTCTAAGGAGAGTATTCATTTAACAAGAAAAAGAAAAAAAAAAAAAGGAAAAAAAAAGAAAATAAATACACTATTACACATTAATGAATTTATTAAACAAATTTCTCAGGATTTGGGGAGGGGGACTGAAATGGTGGGCAAGTATTATCTTCTTCAAACATCTGGGAGCAGAGCACAGCTGGCTCTCTATTGGAGTTTGGCACTCAGCGTGCTACGAGGCATACTTGAGTACATGAAAGAGGTTCTTAAAATGCTGAATCATTTGGGCAATTAACACTCAAAGCAATTTTCACACAAGCCCTTGATATACGAAATTTGAGTTTTCCGTAAGTGACAGGCAGGCTTCTGCATACAGATAGCTCCAGCTTTTCTGTAGCACTTCAAGGTTTATGAAGGGGAAAATGCTTTCAAATATGGAAAGTGCTTTAAACAAGTTTTTCAGCTCATTTGAAAAGGAAGACTTACTGACAATGTTTTACTACTATGGGCCTGTCCAAAGTTACTTAACTCAAGGGGGAAAGTTTGATCACAAGCATGTAATTTCTTAGAGGACTGAAAAATAATTTTTAATTGATTTTCACCTTTTGCACAAGATCTTCCTTTGGGTGTAAGCTGGAGATTCTCTCTTAAGAAGGCACAGAGTTTTGCTCACATTTTCTGTGGACAATAGCAGATTAAGGTAATGGCAATAAATTGAAAGAGGTGAGAAAAAAATATGAATTTTTAAAGTGTATTTACTTTCGATCAAAATTCCTGTAAAGTCATTGATTTTTTTAAAAAATCTATATTAAATCCCAACAAAATGGAAGTCGCCTATTAATGTTAAAAGGCCACATACAATATAGTTCCCTGACTCAGAATTCCCAGAGATCTGAGAACTGACTACTGGATCTGTAAAGCTTAGAATAGGTAATCCTGTTCACATGGCAGCCAGAAATTGTTGCAGGCAGGTAAGGAGGGTGAAATTTGGAGCTGGTCATGGCAAGATTAAGAAAAAAAATATAATTTGTTCTATCATCACCCATAACCCAAGCACTTTGCACAGTAAAGATATCATTCTTAAATTTTAAGTGTAAAACAAGAACAACAACTTTATTTTCCCACCCCTGCAGTTTGTGAACTGTAAGTGAAGGTTCAATGTTCACAAAATTAATTTAACTCATTTTTTAATATTTAGGTTATTTTTCACATTATTTTAAATTAAGTGCAGGACTGAGTAAAATAGAAAACAGAAGAACACTGTTGCTGCTCCTTTGGTTCCATGGGGAGTGATTTCAGGTATTCTTTGAAATAGAATAATGTAATCTAATAGCAGTACAAGGAAGGTTATTTAGAAGACAAGGTTACATAGAGTATGCATTGCCTACCACTCTGCTTTTATACTGTCAACTGGTTTTGATAAAGCCACTCAGTTTCCACAGAGATAACTGAGAACAGAAACCACATGAAGACGCCTAGTTTGATTAGAATTTTTAAGTCAGAGTTGAACCCTGTCTTCAGAAACAGTCTTCCTATTAGTAACTGCTTCATAGTAAGAAATAAACAGTCAGATCCTTTTGACCTAACAGAAAATTGAACAGAGATGCCTTCAAGAGGTAGACCTATGCATTTGAGGGACCTCAGAAAGTCTATATTTACTGCCTAGTAAGATCAATAGTAAAGATTTTATTTATGCTTTACTACTAAGACTGACAACAGCACTTCACCATTAAGTGCCTCAAACTCATTTCAACCTAAACCTGTATTCTACTAAAGTTATTTTAGGCTCTAATGACCACAAGTTTTTTATCAATGACTCTGAACTCACAGCATACCTTGTGTCTTGACACTGGCTCATTCTCTGCGCACCTGGATTTCATTGCCTAAAATACTGCTGTTACACAAGAATCGTGAATCCTGCCAGTCACCTAGGGTTTACAGTGTAACACAGCAACTAGGTGTAGTTAATTTTCTGTGCTGGCTTCCACTAAGAGGGTAAACCTCTCCTATTTAATAAATAGCCACAGCTGGGGAGAAGCTTGTATAAGAAAGTTTTTTAGTCAGGCCTCTGATTTGGCTAGAGGGGTGCAAAATAGAGTGGGTTTTGCATGGGTTTCAGAACATATTTGTAGACAAAGATGAAGTATGGATTAAAGTTTAAAAGGGGAAAAAATGCAGTGTGAAAATGCAGTGATGTTTAGTGAAAAGACTTAAAAATAGCTCTTCTTGGAGAACAGGATAGTCTGAATTAGAAAAGCAGGTCCATATTTCTATATAAAGCTATATGGCTATTCTATGTTACACTGATTTTCTGGAAGAGCAGGGTATTTGGAGGGGGTGCAACTTCTTACATGCTCCTTCTCTCTCCCTGCATACTTCAGCCACTGTGGAGTGGGCTTCTCAGTCAGATCTCAGCATTGCATGATTTCCATTGAGACACAAACTACACCCAGCACAACTCACATGCTCTGGTCTATTGTAGGGACAAGCAAGTACACCACTGGGCAACACCTCTCTACCCTGCTGTCCTGTTGCCACCCCACTATCAACCTCTTGATTGCACCCAGCACTTACTTGCTGCTAGAGCAGCTCCTTCCTATTGCTGAGTACTAAGTTTGATTCCCTGTGTAGCTGGCTTTTCTTTCCATTTATTTTGTCCCTAGTTGATCCAGGGAAACAAATCTCTCTCGTGTTTCTCATATTGATGTATCAGCAAAGTACAGAAGCAGTTAGAGGCTGACTGGGGTGTTGTAGGGAATGTGTGTACCTCTGTAAGAAGGTGGGCATAACATAAAAGAGCTTTTTTGGGTCAGAAAAAGGTTCCATGTAACCTAGTACCTCATCTCCATTTCTTTAGCAATTGCAGATACTTAAGGGAAGAATACAAGAACAAAGGCATCTTATGGTGCAATTTCTCTAGAATATACTCCAAACATTCATGATCTAGGGATTTCCTATATCAGAGGAAGGTCATTGTGCTCTCGAATGGTAAGGATTTTTCTTCCATCAACTTATAAGGTAATGTTTTGAATTCTCACATTTTTTGTGTCTCAGATATGGCGAAGCATGAAGATACGTAGCTCAACAGCACATTTGATAAAGCAGTACTTCTTTTTCTTTGTTGTGAACTTGTCCGTGATGGTCTCTCAGGAAAGCCCTGGTAGTCTCTTCAGCACAACAGATGACCAACAGTTATTTCCATTAACTTATCTGATGGTCCTCGTGCCACTTGGAAGTCCTGTCCACATTCTGAGTGGCTATTTAAGACAGCTACAGTAACATGACCTGTCCTGTACAAGGGAAACTGCAGCAGCACTTTGAAATATTGTGAGAGTAAGTACCTAGAAAGTTGTATTCTTTAGATATTTTTCTTATTGTTCTCAACTTCTGTTAAATGGCTCTTTTAAAGCTTGATGCCTGTTCTCTGTTTGATACAGTTAGCAAGACACTGCATTTGTGGCAGAAGCTTTATTCAAGAAGATAACACTCTGCAATCCATGACTTCTATGCAACAGTCAGCATTTTAATCTTCCTGTTATTATAGACCAGTATGTGGTTTTCAGGACTGTCTTCCTGTGTAGCCTTGATGTTAATTTAAAAAAAAAAGTTTCACTTCCACTTAGTGAAAAATTGTTCTGTTCTCCAGCTAATGAAGTGAACTCATTGGACTGAACTAGAATAACATGCAAGGCAAAGTCCTGATGGGTATGTAACAGACTTGAGCCCAAAGTTTGTTTTATCTTGGATGTACTTGCTTAAGGAATCCAGATAAACTGGTGGCTGGAATCCCTGCTAACAAAGTAGCTGCAGACCGCAGATGGGATAAATTCTAGTCATGGAGGTGGCATATTTCACACTAGCTGACAGCATGGGAACATTACCAGAATGCTTCACCTACATATCACTCTATAGTTTCCTTTCATGATCATAATGCTATTCTTTACTAAAGCTAAACAGGAATTCCCCTGTCTTTTCATGAAACGGTTCTGCATTAGAACCAGGGAATTAGAAGCCTGAGCTGTAGAGTTCCTCGTCAACTTTCCTATGGGAGCTGGAGGTAAACATAGAATTGTTCCTCGTCAGAGGGGGTGACATGATGAATAAAAGTCAATAAGAGCAGTTATAGATTTTGCTTTGAAAGTTTGGTCCATCCAAACAAATCGTATTTTAGCTAAGTGAAATGCAACATTACTGATCAAAAGATAAGTGAGGAACGGAATCCTGGTAACCAGTGAGTCATATTTATAGTTCATAATAAAGAAACAACTCAACATAGTTTGCAAGGGTGATATAATGGGTGAACAAATTCATTCCTTGGATGCACCAGTATGCAAGCACTGCAATGATTTTTAGCTCCCTATCTGGCACTACTCACCTGATGCTGGCACATTTCTTGCATACTGGAATGGCATGTCCAGTTCTGGTGTTGACATTTCAAAGAGGATGTCGGAAAACTACAGGGTGTTCAGGGAGGAGACACAAACATAGCTCAAGGGATGGAGAAAAATATTTACGGGGAGCAAATTTGATCTTATCTCAAAGAAGAAGTGAGACAGCCACGATTAGTGAGTGCATTAGTAACCTTTCTGGGGAGAAAATAGCATATACAAAACGGTCCTTTAATCTTGCAGAAAAAGGCATAACAGACAATTTATGGAAATTGAAATTGAGCAAATTCACATTAAATATTTTTTAATTAGTGTGATTAACCATTGAAATAGACTGAATCAGAGCATAACAGGTTCTTGTTCTCTGTGGCTGTGTCTGTGATAATACTTAAAAGAAGCCAAGGCTCTCATCAGCAAAGCCAGATTTTTTTTAGCTAGATGTGGTCTAAATGGATCACACATTTTATGGCTTCGGATCCAGACTGGCTGTGTTTTCTCAAGTAATATGTAAGCCAAAACACAGCACAAGCTTTTGGACTCCATCCAGGAGTAACAGTGTGAGACTCACTGGCCAGGCACTTAGACTATTTCATCCAAGGGTCATGTTTTAGTCAGCAGATCTACAAATCTACACAACCTTGTTTGCAAAATGTCTAGAATACCCATGCTTGCCCAAAGCAATCTTGCTTGCAAAAATCGTTTGCCTGCATGAAGGGAAAGTATTGCAAGAGGTAATAAAACCAGCATTACAACTGTGCCTCATGCATGGATGAAGCCGGTAGATATTGTCTTTGTAAACAGCAGCGCAGGAGCCCTATCAACTGCTCAGGTGCTGTTTAACCTGCAGGCATTGTTGTTTGCGCTGCTTAACACAAAAATGTGTTACAGTGTTATCGTTCACTCCAGCAGATATAGCGCTGCTAATTATCCCATCATGTAGTCACTTTGCAGTGATATAAATAGGCCAGTTAGTGTCATTTTACATTATCCAGCAGAGAACCTCCAAAGCCCGTGTAGGGCATAGAAATTGCTTAAAAAGAAAAGCAGGTCACTTAAAGATGGATGCTGTAATTTCTCCCCACATATTTCAGATGCTGCTGTTTGATGAATCAAGTCAGTAGAGAAGGAAAATAGGAATGATGAAAGTGGTTAATTAGTAAATAGTCCTGTTGCTGAGAATTCACCAAAACAGATAGGTAAAGGTTGATACATTTAATATTTGCCTCAGTCTCTCCAAGATAGTACACTTCACAGTTCAACCCTGCAAATTAACTCCATAACTTGCATCCCTTTTTCCTCCCTGCAAATGCTCATGTTTCTTTCTTGCCAACAGAATGGCTTCTTCTAGAGCTCTGCCTTAAGGACCTCTTATGCTTACCTTTGAGGTCCACCACACAGCCGAGAAATTCTGCTGTACCTGAGCTGGAATCCTTGCCTGAGTAAGAGGTTCAAGATTATGTCACATTATATATGGGAGGTAACACCTAATGAATGTGACCCCCAAATTTCAAGCCGAGATTTCCAGAACATAAATAAGAGGGAACTGTGAAACACAGGCTGGTTTGGACCATTTGTGCAGATGTGTATGTCTGGAACAGCTAGGAATTCTGGAAAAATGTCCCAGATCCTCAAACTCTTCCTAGTTAATATTTCCAGGGAGAAAATACATCTAGATGGGGAAAAGAAAAATGTTCAAATGAGTATTCATATTATTCTAAGCATTTGTAAGAAAATATTAGAAAAAAATGGGAAGTGCAGACATACCTGTTGGAGAGGGAATTGACAAAGAAGGTTATTACAACCAAGCTGAGCAATGGAAAATTTAGACAGTCTTAAGGAAAATTTGCTGACAGTGAGATATTGTGCTAAGTAGTAGAATCATTGACAGGCATCAGTGCGGGTCTTATTTCACAGCTGAAGAATGAAGAGAATAATCCTGGTCAGGTATTTGGAAAAGGAGGTGACACAGGGGTCTGAATTTTTTTTTCCTTTTTTTCCAAGGTCTGTAATCATCATTGGCACTGTAGTCCTTTCAGCTGCATCTTACTTATGCTGTCTCTTTGATATGTGAGCAAAATCCATTTACCAGGAACCACACAGATTTTTACCATAGCCAGCTTGGTTCTAGAAACAGCATTTTTCTTCCCTGGGGCTGAAGGCTGGAAGTTCTTCCAGTGGTCAGTTTTCATACATCAGCATAGGTAGCACAGGTTACCAAATGGGGTCTATGAGCTTCCAAGGATTCTACAAGACATTTTCTGCTTGTTTTCAGGTAGTTAATTTTGCTGTAAGACACCTAAAGAATAAATATGTTTGCAGTGTTACTTTCCTAGTTGAGTAGCTGTATGGGTTGCCACAGGGACAGTGGTTGATTGGTGTTAATAATAATAGCTGGAGAGGAGACAGTCCAGCTCAGAGTGCATCAAAGGGTATTTCCTCTCCCTGAGGATGTGGCCCACACTCTGGAAATCTGAGATCTTCTGTCCGACTGCAACCATGGCAAAGGAATTAGACAGGCAGAATGTAAGGCGTTATTGACAAGGAGTCACTAATTAAGTGAATTAAGAGGAACCTGATTTTGAACACCTCTTCGAATGTCCTTATGGAAAGGACAGCATTTCCATGGAAGTAAGTCCTTCCATCCAGATTGCATTTATTCACATAGTATGGTCATCTAAAAAGTGTAAAGGCAGAAGAATATGGTCTGGGACACTAAGGAAATAATTCTTTGCAAGCAGAGTGTTGTGCAGCCTCTGTGGAAAGAGGAATAAAATTTCTACAGTGTTGGACATGAAGTTCTTCCCCAAATTTGCACTGAACTCACACACGGTTTGTGTCATTAATTCTTTAAAGTGAAGAGGTGATTTGCAAGCTCTGAAGCAACCCTAAGATATTATTTTCTGAGCAAACACCTCTAAAATGAATGTCGTAAATCTCATTCATTCTTTGAGACGACACTGAGCCACCTGCATGTCTTAAGGCAGAGCCAAAGTTTAAAAAACTTACATACAGTTTTCCATGGAATTTTTCATGCACATCTCAGGCTCTATTTGCTATGCAAATTGGATAGCAGCATGCCCAAAATAACTTCAATATCTGCCTGCTTATTTGCAAATGGAATGATGTAAGTTAATAAGCAGCAGAAGACTGGGTCCCCACAGCAAAGTACATAGATTTACAATTTATAAATCAGTAAGACCTCTCTATTGCTGCCTCATAACGCAGTTGCCCAAGAAAATTGCCTCCCATCTTGCATACCTCTAGCAAATTTGTTTCTTGTCTGCCAGTCGTTCTAGCATCACCATTCGTAAGTATGCCACTCCTCCGTGGGCCAGCTCCAGAGCCCATTGAAGTCAACAGAAAACCTGTCATTAGTTTCAGCAGCCTTTGGAGTAGGCAGGAAGTAAATAAGCAGGTTGTATGAATTGTTCTTCAGAGGCTTTTCTTCATGTCAAATTACTCAAGGCACAATTGCGAAGAATTCAGAAGTGGTTTGGTGGAAATGAACATATGCTCCACAAAGTCTAGAGAGCTGAAGCTCAGGAACTCAGAATGTAGCACGTACTGTGTGGTTTTACTGACATTTTGACATTTTTCCAAGGATTAATTCACAACACTTCTCAGCAAACTCAGCATAAGTAGTTGTGACAGACCAGACAGGATAAACCGTTTGTGTAGTTCACCTCCACTCTTGAATTTCACCTCTAGCAACACTGCTTTGTTTCTCATCTCCTTAAGCTATTTGGTTTTTTAAGGGTAACTGGAAATTCTATTAAACAAACATTTTTTCCTTTCAAGAGAAATGTTGCTTTCTTCAGAAACAAAACTTTTAGCAAGAACAAGTCCTTCTGGATGAATCTCCTATACGAAAAATATTTTCAGTTAATTAAAAAAAAAAAAAAAAAAGTTGATATTACCTATTTTGATGTACCTAACAAAAAGTTATGTGTTCCATTCAATCAAAGTTACACTTGCTGGTTATTTTTAGCAAAATACAGAAAACTGAGCTCAGTACTAAGCTTTGAAATTACCATAGTGACTTTTTTTTCCTCAAACCAATTCATCATATGTTTCTACCAATCCATTTCCAGATTTTGCACCTGTCACCTGATTTGTGCACTGAAAATATGACAAGATTATCCCTTCCTCCACACCTCCTGCCCAGTTTCCTGGGGTTAGAAGGACAGGGTTTTCATCCTTGCTATTAGCAGCTCATCACTGACACCTTCTGTTATTTCATTTCGGTCCAGGCAGGCTGCTACATTTTTGCATCCTTTAGCCAACCAGCTTCTTCACGCATCCTAGATCAATGTTGCATAGATGAATATTGCAACTGATCGCTTCCCTTTTCTTGAATGAAGTGTTCACTGAAGCACTGGTTACTGTTCCAAATATGCACCATGCCTCAGACACAAAGTACTCTAAGCATTTTGCAACCCTAAATTTAGTGTTTCCTGGCCTACGAACCCAGCCCAGTGGGCAATACATGCAAAAAGCTCAGGCACGTTTGTTTTGCGTGGTAACACTGCAGTACAAATAAGTGAAGAGGAAGGGATTTCTATACCTCATCTGGGTAGCTGTGCAGGGGCTTTGTTCCATGTGGCTGCAAACAGAAGGACATGGACTCTGGGGTAAATTTTGCCACCACCCTTCCCACCCAACATAAATAACTTTCTGTTTATCTCAGTGTGGCTTTGTGAATATTGGACTGAAAGTCAGAATGACTGAAGGGTGATAGGAAAAGCATAGGCTATGTATATCAATATAATCAGATTTTAGACTTGCAGACCCCAAGGATCGCTGCATTTGAAGTCATTCTGTGATACCTGACTATAAGGTTTGGTCGAGGACAGCATTGCTTTCATTTATTATGCATAATGCACTTATGGTCATGGGATACTTGGTAAAATATATATGAACCGCTCTGCAGTAGGCACCTACAAACAGGATTTTGGGAAGGACCAGGAGGTCTTACATCTCTCCCTGAAAACCCTTACTCCTTCTTTTCGATAGCATTTGGAAAAAAGAATAAAAGGAGTGAGCTTACAGCTACACTCAGCTTAAATCACTATCTTTCCTACTGCTGCTGGGAGTTCATGTTGTGACAGGTCATTGCAACATCTGTAAATGCAAAGATGAAAGCAATTGAACCTCTTGAGGGAAAGGCAGAGAGGATAAAGCTGGAGGTAGCAGCAGGATGCCACAGGATGGGAGGGGAAAACTGGAAAGAAACCTTGAGATTTGTTCTTCCCTGCCTGGCAGGGCTTGAGCTGTTCTTGCCTCCCCTAAGAAGGCTTGCTGTTTCTGTAATGAGGTCGTTATCATTTGAAGGCTAATTATCCTCACCAGAAAGAGAAAAAAAAAAAAAAAAAAAGTTGGAAGAGGGTGAAGTTCTAACAAAGTGAAACCTGACAGAAACATATGAAATCCGCATCCTGTCCAAAAGCACAAATCTGAAGAGACCCTCCTTTTTTTTTTATCAGAGAAGAGAGTTGCTGGTATCCTGTCTTACTCTAGCTTACCATGTGAACAACTGTTTCCTAACTCTTGGTGTTCTCTACAAGCATATACTGAGCTGGTTAGTTCCCTCTGGCTTTCAGTCTTTGAGCTTTACTAAAAGTTAAAGCAGCGTGGGTTCAGGAAAGATGAGACTAATTTTGATACTTTCATCTGTGACGATGTATAACTAATACAGGGAAAAAATCCATTAAAAAATCTTTCAGAAAGAAAATAATTGTTATGCTTAAATATAAAATTGACTTTTTGACTTAAATAGAATACCCCAAATGCCAATTTTGTCATTTTTGATAAAAAACATGGTGTTTGTAGAGGATAATAATTCTTGTGTGTCATACCCCGTCTTCTCATCTCGTTCAGGGTCTCATAGAATGATTTCACCTCCAATACTGAACTATGGTATCACCCCATGTCAACTCCACGATATATATCTCTGCAGGTACAGGGGTTGTTGCTATTGCATTTTGCAGGCTATTTTTAGCCTTCATCATTTGCTCTGCGTTAGAATTGGATAAATATGCCTGAAACAGAAAAGTTTCACAATTTGGCACTTTTTATCCCCCCGTAACTACAATATATGGGTACAAGTCAATATTGGGAACTCTGAAAATTGTGCCGCTCTTTCTTTGGAGTACTCCCTCAGCTGCCATGAATAGGACCTGTAAGTCTGGCAGGCAAACTCTGTCAGCCACAGAGAGAATATACCCTTAGCTCTTTGATCTATAATATTCATTAGAATCCTGCACATCTCCAAGAAATTGTTGCTCTGATTTTCATCTAGTTTTGTTTAAGTGTATTTGAGTTCACAGGATATTTTGATTGTCTCTTCAATTTTTTATATGCAAAGTTTCTGCTATAAAGCTGCCATCTGTGTCTGAAATATACACCAAACATACTGGGGTGTTCGTCCCTAGAGAGCTCCTATTCTCTATGAAACACTGGATAAAATTCATATGGGTATTTCAAAGCCAAGTAATAAAAATAAATAAATAAATAAAAAATTAAAAAAAAAAAAAAGAAAGAAAGAGAAAAGAAAATAGCTTTTCTAGGATTGAGGAGTCAGATTTAACCATCTTTACCAGCACTTTGTCATCCAAGCAATGTTCTCACTACAACAATAAAAATATTGTTGCAGTTAGCCTGTGCAATTCATCCTCGTATTATACCACAAATATTAGAAGGTTTGTGCTACATGTGAGGTTTACACCCTCTAGACCAGAAAGGCATAAAGAAGGGTTTGTGTTGTATGACAAAATGGCATCAAACACTGAATAAAGCTCATAGGCACCACTCATTAATGGCGAGACATAATTAATGTCTTTTCATTGTCACTGGACCAGCCCTAACCTCTGATGCACCCTTGGGGAGCAGTGCCATTGCTTTACTGCTGTTTATCTAGTCTGTCCACTGAAAGCACATAAGGACCATTCTAAAGATGACACTCATCACCAGTTTGGGTAGCAAAGCTTTTGATCACAGACTCTGGTAGGGCCAGCAGCTACCCGATAGAGTTTTGCACATCCTGAGTTTCCCAGTGTCCTTAGCAGGTTGCTTAGACCTAGAACTAGCAGATGACCATGTCAAACCACTGGCAGGATTTTGTCTTAATCTGGGTAGGCAATGTCCCATAAGCAATGTGGGCAAAGCCCATTCATGATAATTTAGTCCACTGTTTTGATCCACAGCCTCGGACACTCCCATGTGGGATTCCTCCTATTTCTGTGAGTGATTTATACTGTAATAATGGCCCATTCAGGAGCCAGCTGCCATACTGATGGACATTGCAGTAACCCAGCATCATGGGCTGGACTGGCTGCCATCTTCTATGAACTCTGTTATGAAAATAATTGGCTCCACTGTGGATTTCTTTGCCCCCCTCAACTGGAAAGTCAGAATAGTTAAGGCTAACTCTGGCCAATACCTGGCCCTAGGGGCTTCCAAAGGTTGATATTGGAGAGCAGGAAGTTGCCTTGCTTCAAAGTGACTTGCTCCTCTCTTCTGCTGATGGATGAAGTGCGGGGTTCAGCTCTTGCTGAAGAGAGAAAATGTAGGTGCACAATGCTTCAACAGCTCCACTGGAAAGATTTTCTGATGAATTTCTTGGGACTTGCTGTGAAGTGCTACATCAAGCAGCTCACTCACTACTAAAAGCAGCAATATGCTGAATCGAATCTACGGATCTCAGGCATTATGCTGTGGGTGTGCTTGGTCAAAGTCCATGACACGCATGTCTTAATTAAGAATACAGCTGCTGTTGTCATGACACAGCAGTTACTCAGTTATCTGACTTCCCTGCAAAATACAAACAAATTCTCCAGCTTTGGAAGATATGCCATCATTATTTTGTTTGTAACACAAAGGCAGCGTATAGAGCAGGAAGCATTGCAGAAGAGCTGTTTCTTCATCATATACTTTGGCAGAATAAAATCTAGATAAAGGAATTGTCCATAGGATCTCTCAAAAGAAATCCCTGAGAGACACCTTTAAAACAGGATATTTGTTGATTTCTTCTGTCCCAGGCCTGGCTCATAACATTAAACCTTGTGGAGCAAAAAGAAAATCTGGTGTCCTCAGAGCCATGGAAAGATACTGAGGCACAGCTAGGAAAGGAAGCTGTGAGTCCTCAATTTTCACACCCTCCTCTTTTAGCAGTAGGTAATCCACCCATGTAACATAATTGAAACACAGAAGTCCTTTCATTTTAGACTGTGCTACAGCTTTGGTGCAAGCTGTTTATTTTTATAGCCTGACACATTTGAGGCAATAGAAAAATTATTGTTACCCTTACTGAAAATCACATCTGTCTCTAGGATCACATACTGTGTGCTGGCCTTGTAATATCATGGGACTCAGCTGAAGATTCAGAGCTCGCTGGTATAGAGGAGAGTTTTTCCAATGAGTTCCATAGGTGTCAGATAAAGCCTTTATTCAGCTACTTTATGAATGTTCAGTGCTAAATGTTTCTTTTTTACGGGGTTATTAGTGTATAGGTCTGATGTACACAGGACACTGGAAAGCATTTTTACTTCCAGCCCTCTGTTTGAACCAATGGGCAGTTTGGCATATTATGGTCCATTATTTTTGACTGAGACTCTAAACTTCACTGTAAAAATGCTGTCCTTGTTGTTAGTTTGCTGTCCTGAGCGTTGCCATAAACACAGGTTCTCACCAGGCAGGAGACAAGTAAGGTAATTGCTGATGATCTGATGAACAACCAGTTACTCCCAGGCAGCAGTGTGATGCCTGAGCTGGGATCACAGTGAGCTAAACACCAGACTGAATCAGAAGCGGGGCTGTACAGTACCTTCAGAGATATATCTCCTCCTTGGCTATTTAGCCACTGTATACCAGGAACTCACACGTGAAAGGATAAACAAGAGCCCAACTCATGCATTTCACCTGATGACTAAGCTTTACCTAAAGCCTGTTAAAGATTTTCATGTGTGTTATAGGCCACTGAGCAGGAGATTACCTCCAGGCTGGTGAGCATGGCACTTATTGACCCTGTTTTACTAATGTCATTTTGGGGAAAGCCGTGGTTTTATGTCAGCAGCAGCACTGGAAGGAGATATGACAACCTGCACCTCCTGGCAGATTCCCACTAGCTTTTGAATAGTTCTACTGCATTTCATCTTACAATTTTATCAATCTTAAAAAAAAAAAAAAAAAAAAAAAAAAAAAACTTTAAAAATCACACTAGGCAGCCCTGCTATAAACAGTTTTGGCTCAATTTTTTTCCTCACCAGCGATTTTTAAAGTTGTTATGGGTTTGAAAAGGGATTTGAATAATAAATTGAAAAATAAGAAGAATGTAAATGGGGATGCTAAATATGCAGACAGCAGCCCTGGAAGTGGGAGAGCATCATCTGTGTGTGTGTGGTAGCATCCTATCTTGGAGTCTCCTCTTGGCACCATTGTGGACAGGATCCCACCTCTGTCTCCCCTCTCTGAGTCATTTATGATAACCAGAGGCAGATTGGGGGTTGTGATAAACTAGAAAAAATATGAAGGCTTCCAGAGACAGGAACATAACAATGATATCGCTAAGGAGTGAAGCTCTGTATAGCTTTATCTTCCTTTGAAATCAAAGAGGATTTCACAACTGTCCAGTGTATACACTTTTGCAAAGCTTACCACTGCAGCAATATAGTTAAGAACTAATTGTGCCTTTTTACCTCCTGATTTGAAAATGACAGGTGTTTATATGCTTTAAAAGATTTCAGTAGGCCTTTTTAAAATAAAGAATGGGTCAGAAGACTTATGTCTTGAGCTTTGGCTCCCAAAATAGATTTTTCACATGGTAGATTTGCATGCAGGTGGAGGGCAGCCAAGGTGTCCTGCCTGCTTAGCTGTGAGACAGCTGGGCCGGGCAGTGGGGCAACCTGCACCCCGAAGAGGTTGGTGTCAGTAATGAGACTTTTCCATCTGGCCTTTGCTAAGAACAGGGAGCTACAGAGGGAGCCCATGTTTCTTCTAGGCTGTGGTGCCTGGGCAAGGCCACTTCTCTGTAATGTAGTAAAAGCCTAATATTTTCACCCAGGAGATGAGTGAGGCCAGACTATTCCTGCTGCAGAAAGGGAAAGGGGATGAGGGGACAAAAAGCAGGGACGGGAGGTAAAGGGGTGACACTGAATTGGTGAAATCAGACATCAATGTGTCTCCAGGTGCTCCACCTTCTTCCTCAGAGATGGCAACAGCAGCCTTGTACTTCAAAGCTTTGACATAGGCTTTCTCTAAGGACTGGTGCTACAGCCGCTGTGTACACAGCAACCTACAGTAAACAGGTTTAACCCGACAACACTCCTGCAAAAGCTGGCAAGAGTCTTTAAAGTTTTAAGATGGGATAAGGGAACAGACTACAAGATTTCAAATACAGCATGTCCCACCAACTCTGCTGAGCCTGTGGGAGCAAAAGGTCATTTTGTCATGGTGTATGTTAAGTAAGTGTTCCTGGACTTTCACTGTGCTTTTAAGTAGGGCATATTTTTGAAGATGCTATATACCCTTATTTTTCTCTCTAATCAACAGACAGCTATGTTTCATGTTTTTTTTTTCTTGCAGAATTACTTGTGCTTGCTGCTGTGATCAGGTAAAAAAAAAGATACCTTTAGCAAATTGATTTAAAACACACCAGGGAATAAAAGTAAATCAATTAAGGTTAAAATATCTGAAAATCAAAAGCCAAACTCATTCTCATCTCCATCATCTGTTTTAATTCAAAATGATCATGTTTGGTTGAAAAGGCTATTATAATCAACAGATGTCTTTCTATTTAAAAGAAAAAAAAAAAGAGGACAAAGAAAAGACCTGTTAAGTGCTAAGTGCTAGCAAGTTTAATTGGCCAAGACTAAACATGCTTTTACAGAAATATAACAACTACCTAGGAGAGAGAGAGGGGAAAAAGAAAAAGTTTCTGCCCGTGAGGTCTGTTTTATGTATTGAAATGCTGTAAGATGTATCATTCAGCTCCTGTGTCTCAATAGTTTAATCCAGGACCCTTTTCCTGGGTTTCTTCCCAAGAAGAATACTGGTTCCCAGTCACAGACTTGGAATACTGCTTTGGGTTACTTTTAAACCAAACCAATAACAAATTAGTCACTAAGTAGAAAGCTAACAAATGTCAGAATGAATTGGTATTTGGCATGAAGCTCCATGATAGAGACAGCTGGATAAAAATACAGAGTGCCAATTTCATCCTAGTGTTACTACACTGACTAGTTGCCACCTTCTTTAAGAAAAGTCCCTTGACAAATAAGGTTTTCTGGTCCCCTATTAAAGGATCCTTCCCATAGAGTTCTTGCAAACCTAGTTTGCAATGCATCTGGCAGATATAGATTGAGTTTCAGTGTTTCATATTATTCAACTCAAAACTCCGTGAGACTGTGAATCTTGGTCCAATTGAAGCCAAACTAGAATAATTCAATGACTTCTTTTAAGCCTTCTTTTGAAAATTAGAAACCATACCTTCATGTTCCTGTTCAAATCTTGCCATGAATACCTTGTTCAAGGGAGTTTGGGGAGGAGAAGTCATTGAATTCAAGTCTCCATGGCTTTTGCTCAGTGCTGTCATTTCTTTACCATCCTTTATGTCAGGGTCAGCAAGCAGCACACAGCAGCATTAATAGACACTCACAGAAGGACAGCGCAACATGTCAGTCATCAGTATCCACTCCTTTGACTACAGACCTTTTCCAGCTGGATCTACTCATAAAAACCTTCAAAGCTCCATCTGGAAATGGCTGGTGACTCCAGTTGTGCTGCTGTGACTCTGGAAAGCTCCTGCAGACAAATTAAAGCAGGAGGAAACGGATGGTCCCTTGATTCTGCACACACTGACCCCAGCACCTGCCTCTAGCCTCCTCCCTTGCTGAGCTGCGACATCAGCTAATGTGTTCTTGATTGCTGCTGCACTTAAGCAAATGAACTAATGGAAAGTTGTTAAATGCAGAGCAAACAATTAATTAAGCACTTTATTTTTGTGCCGTTTAGAACAGGAAAAATAAAAAAAAATGTGACTTTCCTCCCCAGCCATTGCCACTTCTCACACATTTTCTTTTTATCAGCACGGCACCCGCTCTGCTAATGACCTGCCTTTTCATAACATAGTCTTAATGACTCAGTAAACACCACTGTGTGACAAATAGGTTCGGTTAGTTTCTCAGTCTCACCCCAACTGTTTACAAAATGTTTTGTTGGCATTTAGGGCTCTGTTTTCTGGAACTATGAGTCCGGGATTTAGTACATGCTAGAAGATACTTCCCCTGCTCACGTCTGTAAGGTCAAAAACTTCCTCCAATACAAGTGCTCTAGTGACACAATGAGTAAGTCTCAGAATTCTTTCAATGTAAGCTTTTATAGGCTTTAAACTGTGAGGATCCTTGAGAAGGTAATTTTTTTTCTGGCATTAAAAACTGTATTCCACAAGTCAATAAACCCACTGGAGAGAATCAGGATCCTCATGTGGAAGAAGCTGGACATATAGAAAAATCCATTCCCACAGCTTTGAACAAATACTAAGTCTAGACCCCTATCTTCTGCAGATGGTAGCATTTTGGGTCAGTTCTACTGGTCCACTCTGCAAAGAAACCATTCAGAAATGGGAAACTGGGGTGCAAGAAGATGGAGGGACCAAATAATAGAGGTTGACCAGATCTTGAAAACAGAGTTCCTAACCAGAAAACCATACTTTTTCAAAGATGTGTTCTGAAAATCCCTCTTCATCTACCCTCCGTTCTCAGGAGGTATAAAACTCAGTTGGAGCATTGCTTCTGGGCTAAAACTTATATTGATGCTTTTAGTGAGGAAACAATATTATTTTGCATACTTTGAAGAAAAAAAAAAAGGTTGTGTGAGCACTCTAAAGCTTACAAAGTTTGAAATAAACAAAAAAAGGACAAAAAAAAATTGAAGTTAGTTTTCCTGAAGATGCTCTTTAGTATTTACATAATGGGTTTGTATTTCTAAAAAGAAAATTTTGCAGACCATTGAACCACAGCACAGCAACTAAGTGAGCTTGCTACTAAATCATTCAAAACAAGAGTTATTTAGCTTTTAGAAGAAGCAAAACATATTGTTGCATAAGGCTCTGAAAGGACTATTACAGTTCTTGTGCATCATTAAAGCAAAACCCCCAAATAATCCCTTAGTATGTACGTCGGGAAACCACAGCCTGTAATGAAGCTATGAATATTTATTATGGCAGAACTACAGCAAGTGAGAAGCAGCTTTGGCCTAATAGTCTATAATGCAGCTGGCTGGATAATCTGAATATTATAAACTCAAGAATTTACCAAAGCTAAATAACAGAAATCTGCTATACAAGTAAAGCATCTAGAAATATGGGAAGAAACAAACCTCCCCATTGTATTGGGCCAAAGGTGACAGTGCCCCAGCCTTCTGTCTCTATTAGGGGTCAGCAACAAGTGGTGAGGACCAGAATCATGTCATGGCATTCACAATCCTCTACTATCTCAAACAGGTCTTGTGAGAGGACAGCCCTTGCTCATTACTCTCTTCTGACCTTCTTGAGGTCATTTTTCAGCCATGTTCCACAGAACTCGGTGGTTCTAGCACAACACTTGAACATGCTCCGGTCCACATATCCAAACCATGTTATCTCTATGCTCATGTTGTATTGGAGACATGAGCACCACCTAGATATAGAGATAGCATTAGTGGTGTTTTCTGCCCTTGTTTTATGACTTTCCTCATAATTTTTTACAGTTGTTTGTGTTTCTCTGATTTGACTGACATTTCTGTACTTGGATTTGACTGATATTTTTGACCTGTGCCAAATATAGGGGTAGTGTTTTCAGGGAAATCTGCAATGATTAGTTTAGACACTGCACTGCATAGACCCTGTTGTGCATTACTTTGCACCTAGGAACACTGAATTACATTTAGTTTTATTACTTAGCCTCTCCATTTCATCCATCCACAACTATTAATCTGCTCAATCAAATTCAGGATTGTCAAATCTGAATAATTTCGAGCTAATGCAAACTCTGTCACTTCATTACTCCCTGCTTTTCCCAGATCATTCAGTAATATCTTTATCAGCTTCAGTTCCATGGTATCTTTCAGTCTTCTGCATTGTGTCGTGAC